>NC_135551.1:31558954-31673954 GCF_964340395.1 Glandiceps talaboti | reverse complement strand
CTCCTACTACCGTCCTAGATACATTTATCATATTGCTAAACATAGCTTATTTGTAGCAGTATAGTACTGTATTTGAGGTATTGTAAAAGTTTGAAGGTATAAATAGATGAGGACTGTATAAGTAAGATTAGACTTGGCCAGTATACATGTATGTCAGCTGATATTGTAAATTATGTTGCTATAATTCTGTCATCGCTATAGTAACCACTTGATGTAATCCATCCAGATCTTTCAGTCATGATGAAAGTTGATGTATTAGACCTTTTATGAACAGTGTCTCTTAGCAACACTATATAACCTCCTTGATGATAAGAGAAGGCCACTGATTCAGAATACTTAGTAGTAATAGTGTATTATAACCAAGGCTGTCTATTCATGGTGTTTCAGATGGAGAATTATGACACTGATAAATAACACATCTAAATGATCAGTATGCTAATTGTTAACACCTCAGATTTATCAAATATCTGAGGCCCCCAAATCTCTTTAATAATAAAAACAAAATCAACACAAAAAGTTGTACATGTATACAAATATATTTGATATCTCTACTGTATGTGTAACTCTTTCTTTTCTGTTTTTTGTTAGGATATTATTTTTATGCCATTTCATATTTTCTGTTTTGTTAGGGTATTTTATATTTATGCCATGATGTCATATTTTTATCCATCATCCATTTCATCCGTCAAGGAAGTTCACGTTCTATTAAACATTTCACATTAATGTTGTGGTACATGTATGGTAGTGTGATGCCTCTGAGAACAGCAAACGCTGAACTGTTGTTCCCAAGTTTAATATCTTGTTATTACCCAACCATCCTTCAGTTGCCTTATAAATCATAATATGTACAAGGTCTTGTGTTCCATAGATGTATTGTTGTAGGAGAACAACAAGAAGGTTGTTGGAGATAGTACGTGTATCTGAGATAATACATTTATGATGGTCAACAAAAAGTAGTGAACTAACCACGTGATTTACGAGATTCTGTTATCGATTAGATGACCATTACAATTTCAACTACATAGGTGTCTCTGGAATGGTTTGAGAAATGGATTTCAGGGAAACTGGGGAATTACCATCCACTCTCAGTTATACCTATTATTAGTTACTAGTCAATTATTTGAGAAATGTGTGTGTGTGTGTGTGTGTGTGTGTGTGTGTGTGTGTGTGTGTGTGTGTGTGTGTGTGTGTGTGTGTGTGTGTGTGTGTGTGTGTGTGTGTGTGTGTGTGTGTGTGTGTGTGCGCGTGCGTGCGTGCGTGCGTGCGTGCATGCGTGCGTGTGTGATCATAGACAGAGGAGGGGAAACTATCTATATTGTAATGATGAGATTTACTTATCAAGTCCCTGCAAACTAGATAAAGCATGGTCCAGAAATCTTGTCTTGGAAATCACACAGAATCTGAATGTTGGAAATCACACAGAATCTGAATGAACAGTCAAGTATACAAGACTTCATTGTGTACTTTACATGATATCCTGAACTACTCAAAGACTTAAAGCAATTGAAGTCAAACCTATAGAGTACATGCAGTTTACATGTTAGTAAACCTGTCACAAGTAAGGCTATGTAGTAATAAACTACATGTACATACAAGTAAGGCTATGCAGTAATAAACTTCATGTACATACAAGTAAGGCTATGCAGTAATAAACTTCATGTACATAGAAGTGTGTTGTGTTGTATTATGTTGTTACTCATTTTGTGTGATTGGTGGCCGTTAGACAGCCTTGTAGTTCAACCATACATGTAGTCATATTAATATGACTATGGTTATGCCTTATTTTTATAGTCCATCTTGGGTTTGCTGACTGATGTAATATGGAAAGCATATCACAATGTACATGTAGATGAATATGTAATTCTATATGGAAAGCATATCACAATTTACTTGTAGATGAATATGTAATTTTATATGGAAAGCATATCACAATTTACTTGTAGATGAATATGTAATATGGAAAGCATATCACAATGTACATGTAGATGAATATGTAATTTTATATGGAAAGTATATCACAATGTACATGTAGATGAATATGTAATTTTATATGGAAAGTATATCACAATGTACATGTAGATGAATATGTAATATGGAAAGTATATCACAATGTACATGTAGATGAATATGTAATTTTATATGGAAAGTATATCACAATGTACATGTAGATGAATATGTAATTCTATATGGAAAGCATATCACAATGTACATGTAGATGAATATGTAATTCTATATGGAAAGCATATCACAATTTACTTGTAGATGAATATGTAATTTTATATGGAAAGCATATCACAATTTACTTGTAGATGAATATGTAATATGGAAAGCATATCACAATGTACATGTAGATGAATATGTAATTTTATATGGAAAGTATATCACAATGTACATGTAGATGAATATGTAATTTTATATGGAAAGTATATCACAATTTACTTGTAGATGAATATGTAATTTTATATGGAAAGTATATCACAATGTACATGTAGATGAATATGTAATATGGAAAGTATATCACAATGTACATGTAGATGAATATGTAATATGGAAATCATATCACAATGTACATGTATTATGTAATATGGAAAGCATATCACAATGTACATGTAGATGAATATGTAATCCATGTGAATTACAAATCAGGGTAATAACATTTCAGTACAATATGATATTTAATTTATGAGGTAAATAGTAAAATCAAAAACAGCCCCAGGAAATATAGATAAATATTTGTATGAATGCTTGCGGTGTTCTCTGTGGCTGCACTGGAAAATACTCAGAGTACCCACACTGGCACTCATATTTGATGACATGAGGTTTTGTTATGATTACATATGTTTAAAAATCCCTAAAAATTATTATGCTGTGCATTCACTCTACTTTGTGTGCAAGGAATGATCACATACTCATTTGCATACAAATATGCAATAATGTTTTTGGTACTGATCGAGTGCTTCAATGCAAATACCAATGCTGTATGCATGCAGACCAATTCAAGTAATCAATGGTGCATAGGCAATAATACTAATTACTAACCAGTATGTGACATGTAAATAGCTGTGTTGATTGTCTATAACCAGTATGTGACATGTAAATAGCTGTGTTGATTGTCTATAACCAGTATGTGACATGTAAATAGCTGTGTTGATTGTCTATAACCAGTATGTGACATGTAAATAGCTGTGTTGATTGTCTATAACCAGTATATGACATGTAAATAGCTGTGTTGATTGTCTATAACCAGTATATGACATGTAAATGGCTGTGTTGATTGTCTATAACCAGTATATGACATGTAAATGGCTGTGTTGATTGTTGCTATAACCAGTATGTGACATGTAAATAGCTGTGTTGATTGTTGCTATAACCAGTATGTGACATGTAAATAGCTGTGTTGATTGTTGCTATAACCAGTATATGACATGTAAATAGCTGTGTTGATTGTCTATAACCAGTATGTGACATGTAAATAGCTGTGTTGATTGTCTATAATTGCTACATGGGAATTTCTTTTGAAATCTAAATGACCCATGTTCATGAGCAATTCTGCCATTCTTATGAAGATACACGCTACAAGTCCAGTTAAAGTCTTCAGTCTCTTCCATGCATCACATATATTACCAGTTTGAAATTGTGATTCTGTTTTGTCTTTGTAAAATTTCTTAACATCACATATTTCTTTGCAAAGTTTCAACTGCACATATTTCCGTTCAACATGGTCATTTGATTGAAAAGTGGTCTTTTTTTCATTCTGATTTTTGTGTCATCACATGTACCACTGCATTGTGTTATGTGTTTATTTTGTGATGATTATTTAAGTATTCTTTGTACTTCTGACAGTCTTTTACATGTGTCAACATAAATACTAACTAAATAGATATCCAGGGAAATAAAGAATGATGTGATAATATAATTGTATAAATATAGATAGTTTAGTCCAAAGATAAATATCGTGGGAATAAAAGTATTTATAGTCATCTCTTTATATTATATCGTTAGATATTAATATTAGTTATAGTTTATGGTAAATGAGGATATTTGTTATCTGTGATATATGATATTCATAAACCTTTTTATTAGCTGGTAATATCTGCATTATAATTTATTAATGTGTATATGTTGGGGTCAGAATTTACGCCCTATGCCTTGTAGAAGATGATATTTATTCAATTATGGAGTCAGTACACATATAGATACACAGACACAGACACACACACACACACACACACACACACACACAGATACACACACAGACAGACATACACAGATACACACACATACACATAGACAGACACACAGACACAGATGTACCCAGACAGACAGACAGACAGACAGACAGACAGACAGACAGACAGACAGACAGACAGACACACACACACATGCATACAATGTACATATTATATAAACTGATAAACCAGTTACAACCATTATAACAATGTATTGCACTGGATGTATTTCATTAAGGTGAGGAAGGTGTGAAATTAAGTTCAAATTGTGCAGCAATCTACAACAATCCTGTATAGATTTAGTTTTGCAAGTTATGTGCTATTTCACTATTTTCTCTTGTGGCCATTTTGTCAATACATTGTCAAGTCACTTTTACAATATGTTGAAGCAAGGTGACTTTGTAAACACAGTCACCTAGCTTTCACTGATTGTAAAGAGTTGAAACATCAGTGGTTTTACTACATTTTAGGGTCTGTTTTATCTCTAACTTTGCACCCTTACATGTGTAGTTATATTTGAAAAGAATGACCAGGTTTACTTGTCCAGTTGACTGTTAAGAAAGAAGACAAAAGCCATTCAAATTAAGTCATTCCTCTAGGCACTCTGTGTACAGTTAAGAAAGACATCATTGTATTTTTGTGTTTAGGGAGATCTCTAAGACAACCGGAATACATGTACATGCATGTTGACCACTTTGCCCTGTGGCTTCTGGTCTTCGTTTCACATACAAGTCTTGATATACAAATGTGAGCACTGGGTGAATAGATTAAAGGAATTTAAGTGTAAAGTTACCATCAAGTGGCATCCTGAATATAGTCTGGACATGATAGTCAACTTTCATGATCTATGTGTGACACTAAGAATTATATGTCATTTTTAAAAATGAATTTACATGGAATTATTAACATGCTATCCAGTTGTTGTGTTCCTATTTGTTACAGTACCTTTTCCATACATGTACACTTTGTTGGCTTCCAACATAGGTTTAGACAGTAAAGAGATTTACATAATATCTTGTTTGGATTGAATAGTTCTTTTGCAAGCCTCAAGGCTCACACATAGGTCATGTCAATCTGGACACAATAGGGAACTTGCAAACCCGCCATGTTGAACGTTGCATTATGGGAAATGCGATAATAAATACTAATCAATTAGTATTGTAAGCAATATTGTTACATTGTTTGTAACAACAAATAATCAATTCATAGTTACCCTGACCATTGTGGGAGGTTTATTTTATCGGTAACTCCTGATTAGGTATTGCGATAACCACAGATAATCCCATAGTCCTTTGCGTCTGAGCATGCTTAGTGTGGATTGCAAGTTCCCTATTGGCACTATACTGGTTGTACTTATGAATCTTTGCTTTATTGGAACTTTAATGTAGATATTATACATGGAGATTGATAGAGTGAGACATACTTATACCTGGATTTGTAACTCAGTTACCAGTTGAATGCATTTTATTTGAATGTATAGGTGCAAGAAGTTAATAACACTCTTGTCACTGCTTTCTAGAAATATCTTTAAACTGGATAATTAAAATCAAAGAGTAAAAGTTTTGGGATCCGAGAGTCTTCGCTGGAAAGCCAGTATAAAAATTGTTCGATCAACCAGGTTGTTGAAGATGGTTTGATTATTGATGCATAATATAATTTGATACTTTAAGGCAAAATTTGAAGAATTCATGAAAATATACTTTTATAATCAGAGATGCAGATGGTAAAGAACAAAAACTAAATAATATATTTGCATTGCATGGATAGTTAATGATCACTACTTTTTTCTAGTTGTTAGTACATGTACATCTTCCTGATTTTCAAAAGTATTAATTTATTGATACTTAACTGTCTCTTACATCAAGCAGTACTTGATTACGTCATGTGCAGTGACTGATTGTGTGTAATTCGATTAAAAAAATACTCATGACTAAAGGAATTTATCACTACTTATCTCGCGTCTCGTAGTGACAAAGCCCCTTAGGTTACTCATATTTTCCTTGGTGGATCAGAGAAAAAGTATGGAGGAATAATATGTACATGTAATTAAATTTGCCTTTGATTGGAAGTACTGCTGTAAAGAATTCCAAGATGTTAAACCTGGAAATAAATGTGAAAGTAGATGGTGAAATTACAAAAATGTACATTTTTCAATGTCAAAGATTTTTGTACACCTTTAATTTTTAACATTTTAGAGGGATTAATGCGCTAAAGCCTCACTGTATGTACCTGGGTACAATGTATGTAGGTCATAGAATTAAGAAGAAAAATGAAGATGAAATTACATGTCATTTTATTATGTATGTGTTGTCTAAATTATATTTCTTTGATAACGTGATGAAATCAATATTATAAATTCTACTGAATTATCAATCAATAACACATTGATATGAAATGATGTATTCTGGCAAAGTAAGGAAAGCTTTAGAAATGCATAAAATACACCATTTTGTGTAATAGGAGTGGAAGTTCATTATTATTATGAACTGTTACTTGATGTCAAGTCTTTACATTGTATTTGGATACAAAAATCTTTCATTGACTTAGATGTATTGATGTGCATGTTTCTTATAATATGCTCATGATTTAAAAAAGATCTACCGGATCTCAAAATACAAAACCATGAACCTATGACTCCTACAATGCAATGGATTATTCCACATATGGAAATCCTTAGCTTGAAATGAAATATACCGTCTTTGGCTAGATTAATGTGACTCGTTTATTGATTTGGAAAGTATGTTTTGATATGAATTCATCTGTTATATAATGTGTTGAATAGCCTTAGGGACTTTGTTAGTATAATAATTTCACATCTCACAGAGTGATATGATATTTTACAATTATTATTTAAAAGCTTTCACTTCAGGAAAAAAGGCTTGCTAATGGAGTTTGTCAGTGTGTAGAAGTTGTTTTAGCAGTAGTGGGACCCATTAACATACATACTGATAATTGACTGATGTTTCGTATGTAAATGTGTATACTAGGTTATATTTGAAAGCAAGTTAGTATAGAAAAGAAATCTTCTCTGTTTCCATGGTAATGAGAGATTTTAACTTATGATTTTCAGTAACGATGATGTTTCAGGACTTAATTTTTGGACATCGTGTTATTTTATTTACAAATTGACCTCAAGACAATCTGAATACGTGAAGGTCATACTTTCCTTCATTACCATGGTAACCATTTGGTTTACCAGTTCATTCAATTGTTATACGAGTATTGGATTTGATTGTATAGTTTCTGGTTTAATGCTTATTCTTGTTAGACTGTAAGATATGTCGTGTTGTTCAGCCTTATCACTGCTGGCTGAATGTGGCGTGTTGTTCAGCCTTATCAGTGCTGGCTGAGCGTGGCGTGTTGTTCAGCCTTATCAGTGCTGGCTGAGCGTGGCGTGTTGTTCAGCCTTATCAGTGCTGGCTGAATGTGGCGTGTTGTTCAGCCTTATCAGTGCTGGCTGAGTGTGGCGTGTTGTTCAGCCTTATCAGTGCTGGCTGAGTGTGGCGTGTTGTTCAGCCTTATCACTGCTGGCTGAATGTGGCGTGTTGTTCAGCCTTATCAGTGCTGGCTGAGCGTGGCGTGTTGTTCAGCCTTATCAGTGCTGGCTGAGCGTGGCGCGTTGTTCAGCCTTATCAGTGCTGGCTGAGTGTGGCGTGTTGTTCAGCCTTATCAGTGCTGGCTGAGCGTGGCGTGTTGTTCAGCCTTATCAGTGCTGGCTGAGCGTGGCGTGTTGTTCAGCCTTATCAGTGCTGGCTGAATGTGGCGTGTTGTTCAGCCTTATCAGTGCTGGCTGAGTGTGGCGTGTTGTTCAGCCTTATCAGTGCTGGCTGAGCGTGGCGTGTTGTTCAGCCTTATCAGTGCTGGCTGAGCGTGGCGTGTTGTTCAGCCTTATCAGTGCTGGCTGAATGTGGCGTGTTGTTCAGCCTTATCAGTGCTGGCTGAGCATGGCGTGTTGTTCAGCCTTATCACTGCTGGCTGAGTGTGGCGTGTTGTTCAGCCTTATCAGTGCTGGCTGAATGTGGCGTGTTGTTCAGCCCTATCAGTGCTGGCTGAATGTGGCGTGTTGTTCAGCCTTATCAGTGCTGGCTGAGCGTGGCGTGTTGTTCAGCCTTATCAGTGCTGGCTGAATGTGGCGTGTTGTTCAGCCTTATCACTGCTGGCTGAGTGTGGCGTGTTGTTCAGCCTGCTGGCTGAGCATGGCGTGTTGTTCAGCCCTATCAGTGCTGGCTGAGCGTGGCGTGTTGTTCAGCCTTATCACTGCTGGCTGAGTGTGGCGTGTTGTTCAGCCTTATCAGTGCTGGCTGAGCGTGGCGTGTTGTTCAGCCTGCTGGCTGAGCATGGCGTGTTGTTCAGCCCTATCAGTGCTGGCTGAGCGTGGTGTGTTGTTCAGCCTGCTGGCTGAGCGTGGCGTGTTGTTCAGCCCTATCAGTGCTGGCTGAGTGTGGCATGTTGTTCAGCCTGCTGGCTGAGCGTGGCGTGTTGTTCAGCCCTATCAGTGCTGGCTGAGCGTGGCGTGTTGTTCAGCCTGCTGGCTGAGCATGGCGTGTTGTTCAGCCCTATCAGTGCTGGCTGAGCGTGGCGTGTTGTTCAGCCTTATCAGTGCTGGCTGAGCGTGGCACGTGTCGTATCTTACAGTCTACATTCTTGTAATATTATGATTGGTCAATAGATTCTACAAATAGAGACTTTGATATTATAAAATGTTGACAGGTACAACAATTGCTAAATTTCCTAAGAATTAATGTAATGTCTCTAAATATTTTCTAAGACTTAAAGTAGAATATTGGCTTTCTTTAACCCTTTCATGACTGGAGACGAGTTTTAAATAATTTTGGTACCCAATTTATGTGGACATTTTCATAATTACAATAATATTACTTTATTAGGAAGTAACATTTCTTTAATTCCAGTCTAAAATGAAGTTGATTTATGCCAAAAACTTACATAAAACAAGAATTTTGTTCAAATAATTTTGGCGGCAAAGTTTTCAGTACTGAATGGGTTAAGTGTAAACATTGTGAAGTTAATGTAAGATTGGTATTGATTGCCAATATATTAACTACTTAACAATGAGGATGAAGAAACAATATGTGGCATTACCAGTGTATTGAACAATCACATGTACACCTGTATGCAAATTATTTCAATGTATTGAGAAATGTACACAATCATATGAATGTTGTATAGAGCAAATGTGTTCAGTTTTAATAGTTTCATGTATACATGTACATTGTGAAAAGTAATTTGTATTACCCTAGTCTCTGTGTGTGTGTGTGTGTGTGTGTGTGTGTGTGTGTGTGTGTCTGTCTGTCTGTCTGTCTGTCTGTCTGTGTGTGTTACATGTATATTTACTTTCTTGAATGTTGAAATTTTGATGGAGCAGTGCTCAATTAAGTTAATAGAACTTAATAAAATATTGATTGATATTTATGATGTCACTGAGAGCTTATAGTATTAAAAACACTAAAGATTTATGTGCAGGGTGGGCTTCTTTTGTTGTCTTGCTTTTGTCTATCTGTGTATAAATATTGTATACAACCACCAAGGCAAAGTAACCATGGATGTTATAATATTGAGATTTGATTTTGGGAAATATATAATGACATTTTACATATCTTTGCCATCAAAACTGCCAGCATCGATTTAGAAATAACGGTGTAAAAGTTTGAACATTCTAAAGTAACATTACTATTTTATACTGTCCTGTTATTTCATGGAACCATGAACAATATGTTCTTCACAGTCTAAATGTTCTGAGTATTGAACCAAATGAATGCATCTTCATGTCTTGAATTGGATCTTCTTATTGAAAAAAAAAAATACACTGAGACATAGAATTTCATGTATTCTATTTTATTTGATGACAACTCATAACTTCAAACAATTGTCATTGTTTTTAACTTATGACACAAACAAGTTTAATGTTATTCAAAATACATGTAAGCCTACCTAAATATTGGGTAGATATATATGTTACTTACCAAATACCATTTCTATTAAGCTAGCTGTGACTGTGAGACATCAATTTTCCAGTAATAATGATTTGGATAGGAGCTATAATACTGGAAAAATGACTTAGAGTGGCAGTATCTGATACGGATAAGGGAAGGATGGTGTTACAGGTTGGGGGTGGAGAGATTGGCGAGGGGGTAGGGTGTCCCAAACATAATAAGTTTATTAACTAGTAAGTATTGACCTAATCTTGTCTTCTGTATATGTTTATCTTTCTACAGTTATGCATGATATCATTGGTACAATGTTCAACAAGAGATTTATGGATGAATTGTTCAAGCCACAGGATGCGTATTCTAAGAAGGCAATGAGGACAGTGTTTGACAGATTAGCTCATGCATCAATTATGAGATTGAACACAGCTAGTATGGACAAGGTAAGATTTATTTGAAGTGTACATGTGTCCTCTAGTAGACACCGGATTTCCTCCTCTTGGTCCATGTACATCAATCTATCAATCCGTTTTACTTAAATTTCAACCAATATAATCACAGTGTATAGACAGTCACTGATCATACAGTTCTTTCATTTATATGGATACATACATTTGTATTTTAATATATGTTTATGCATATTATATAGTGGTACATATACATGTATGTACAGACAAGTGTCTCATGTACACACGCAGATGCATATGCATACACACACACACACACTGATACATACATGAATGTATACACACACATATATACATGTGACATACACATACCGGTACACTGAAGCTCAATCATACAATTGTTATTTACCAATTTCTTAAACTATTTGATTCTTGAACAGAAAGAAATGATAGTTTTCAAATAAATTAGACAAGGAAAGTTTATAAAAAATCATGCCTCTTTCCTTCCATATTGAGTTTATCCCTCATGACTGTAACCATGGCAGTGCATTGAGATTGACTTTCTAAAAAACTATAATTCCAATTCATTGAAATAGATGGTGTATGTTCTATCAGAAATGTGACATGTTCTAGAAATCCTACACAGAAGTCAAGTTATAAAGTTACTTCTCTCTGTAATGTTATCTATAGATAGCTTGCAGCTATTCTAAATCTGGTAAATGAAGTCCATAAGCAGTTACTGAAATAGCTCTCTGTTAGGCAATTTGTGTCAACCGTGTAATAAACAATAGTGTGGCTTCTTGGCTATTTGTAGAATGGGGAGGATCGGTATCTCATGCATAGATTCTGTAGTGTGTTCTATTTTCAAGGACTTCATTTTTATTGGGCACACAAGTCAGCTGTATTGCACACAGTTTGCACTTATTGATCACAAAAGATGCACACATATTATCATGAAACATTCAAGTTACAGCAGGAATAACGACAAAAAGTGCCAGCTTATAAAATTAAAAGTGTTTCTCAGTCAGCACATACATGTACATGCAGATTTAGAATATCATGTGTATACAGTATTCGTACATAGTAAATGTTAAAATCATTTTATACAAAATATCATGTGTATACAGTATTCATACATAGTAAATGTTAAAATCATTTTATACAAAATATCATGATTGTGTATACAGTATTCGTACATAGTAAATGTTAAAATCATTTTATACAAAATATCATGATTGTGTATACAGTATTCGTACATAGTAAATGTTAAAATCATTTTTATACAAAATATCATGATTGTGTATACAGTATTCGTACATAGTAAATGTCATAATCATTTTATACAAAATATCATGAGTGTGTATACAGTATTCGTACATAGTAAATGTTAAAATCATTTTATACAAAATATCATGATTGTGTATACAGTATTCGTACATAGTAAATGTTAAAATCATTTTTATACAAAATATCATGATTGTGTATACAGTATTCGTACATAGTAAATGTCATAATCATTTTATACAAAATATCATGAGTGTGTATACAGTATTCGTACATAGTAAATGTTAAAATCATTTTATACAAAATATCATGTGTATACAGTATTCGTACATAGTAAATGTTAAAATCATTTTATACAAAATATCATGTGTATACAGTATTCATACATAGTAAATGTTAAAATCATTTTTATACAAAATATCATGATTGTGTATACAGTATTCGTACATAGTAAATGTTAAAATCATTTTTATACAAAATATCATGAGTGTGTATACAGTATTCATACATAGTAAATGTTAAAATCATTTTATACAAAATATCATGTGTATACAGTATTCGTACATAGTAAATGTCATAATCATTTTTATACAAAATATCATGTGTATACAGTATTCGTACATAGTAAATGTTAAAATCATTTTATACAAAATATCATGAGTGTGTATACAGTATTCGTACATAGTAAATGTTAAAATCAT
This sequence comes from Glandiceps talaboti, assembly GCF_964340395.1. NCBI lineage: Eukaryota > Metazoa > Hemichordata > Enteropneusta > Spengelidae > Glandiceps > Glandiceps talaboti. The sequence goes on along the minus strand of NC_135551.1, from coordinate 31,661,388 downwards.
TTTATACAAAATATCATGTGTATACAGTATTCGTACATAGTAAATGTTAAAATCATTTTATACAAAATATCATGTGCATACAGTATTCGTGCATAGTAAATGTTAAAATCATTTTATACAAAATATCATGTGTATACAGTATTCGTACATAGTAAATGTTAAAATCATTTTATACAAAATATCATGATTGTGTATACAGTATTCGTACATAGTAACGGTTAAAATCATTTTATACAAAATATCATGATTGTGTATACAGTATTCGTACATAGTAAATGTCAAAATCATTTTATACAAAATATCATGAGTGTGTATACAGTATTCGTACATAGTAACGGTTAAAATCATTTTATACAAAATATCATGTGTATATAGTATTTGTACATAGTAAATGTTAAAAATCATTTTATACAAAATATCATGTGTATACAGTATTCGTACATAGTAAATGTTAAAATCATTTTTATACAAAATATCATGTGTATACAGTATTCGTACATAGTAAATGTTAAAATCATTTTATACAAAATATCATGTGTATACAGTATTCGTACATAGTAAATGTTAAAATCATTTTATACAAAATATCATGTGTATACAGTATTCGTACATAGTAAATGTTAAAATCATTTTTATACAAAATATGTGTTTTCTTTCATTTGAGTTGTATCTTTACTTTTTCTATTGTCATGTTTTTATGAACGTAAGAAGACATAAATATGACAGTGTGGGTGTGGGGTGGGGGGGCTGGAATTCTACTTATAAGTTAAGATTAAACAGGTTTTTATCCATATTCTCCTTATATAGTTTGATATATAAATTATATCTGTCACTAATCAATGTACCCATGGTAACACAGTTGTAATTGACCTGTTTGTTATTTCAGCTATATGATCTGATGACAATGGCTTTCAAGTACCAAGTATCGTTATGTCTGCGACCTTCTGACCTTCTCCTAGTTACATTCAACCACATGGATGCTATTAGAATATTTGTGGAAGATTCTCCACCAATTAAAAGTCAAGTTGATAATGTCTATAGACTACTTATACAGGTAAGCTGTAGTAGTAGTACGTCTGTTTTCTTGTCAGCAAATATTCAGAACTATATGTACATGTATGTACGTAATCTTGCAGACAGTCAGCTAACTGCTTCATGTAATGATGTATGTACATAATCTTGCTGACAGTCAGCTAACTGCTACATGTAATGATGTATATCTTACAGACAGTCAGCTAACTGCTACATGTAATGATGTATGTACGTAATCTTGCTGACAGTCAGCTAACTGCTACATGTAATGATGTATATCTTGCAGACAGTCAGCTAACTGCTTCATGTAATGATGTATGTACATAATCTTGCTGACAGTCAGCTAACTGCTAACAAGGTAGCTATGTGATCACAGCTGATGATATTTGTTGTGTTCAGCTAAGTCAGCCTAGTGAGGCCTGTAAGGTTATCAAACAACCAGAATCTATAGGCTATCATCAACTATAATCTGTCTGTCTGTCTGTTTGTCTGTCTGTTTGCTTGTCATTCCCACTTGCCTGCCAGCCTTTCTGTTTGTTTGTTTGATTGTTTGTTTGTTTGATTATTACATTTGTTTATTTGTTTGCGATGTCTGTCTGGTTGTTTGTAATGTCTATCTTTGGGTGTGTCTTTGTATGTATGTATGTATGTATGTATGTATGTATGTATGTATGTATGTATGTATGTATGTATGTATGTATGTATGTATGTATGTATGTATGTATGTATGTATGTATGTATGTATGTATGTATGTATGTATGTATGTATGTATGTATGTATGTATGTATGTATGTATGTATGTATGTATGTATGTATGTATGTATGTATGTATGTATGTATGTATGTATGTATGTATGTATGTATGTATGTATGTATGTATGTATGTATGTATGTATGTATGTATGTATGTATGTATACATGCATGCATGTATGTTGTATGTAATGGTGTATACTGTGTGTGTGTGAAGGGTGTGACATGTGTGCAATATCGAATCAAAGTATACACACATATAGGTAAAGTATTGCATATATCTGTCTGTGAAAGGCTTTTGTTATTATTACCACTTATGTAGTGCTTCATCTGACTAACAGAATTTACTGAATGAGACTTATCACATTGAGTGTCTTGTCTTGATTACTAAATAGCCTTTCTGTTGTCAACAAGTTCACAAAGTGTATGTTTAGTACTCTTGAGATATCTTACAGTAGTCTACTGTGTTATTATATATTGTCTATGTTTTCATGTAATGTTGTATGTTATACTGCTGGAAATCCTATCTCACAGATTTGTTTGTTTGTGCTTCATGTAATGATGTATGTATGTAATCTTGCTGACAGTCAGCTAACTGCTTCATGTAATGATGTATGTATGTAATCTTGCTGACAGTCAGCTAACTGCTACATGTAATGATGTATGTACGTAATCTTGCTGACAGTCAGCTAACTGCTACATGTAATGATGTATGTACATAATCTTGCTGACAGTCAGCTAACTGCTACATGTAATGATGTATGTACGTAATCTTGCAGACAGTCAGCTAACTGCTACATGTAATGATGTATGTACGTAATCTTACTGACAGTCAGCTAACTGCTACATGTAATGATGTATGTACGTAATCTTACTGACAGTCAGCTAACTGCTACATGTAATGATGTATGTACGTAATCTTGCTGACAGTCAGCTAACTGCTACATGTAATGATGTATGTACGTAATCTTACAGACAGTCAGCTAACTGCTACATGTAATGATGTATGTACGTAATCTTGCTGACAGTCAGCTAACTGCTACATGTAATGATGTATATCTTGCAGATAGTCAGCTAACTGCTTTATGTAATGATGTATGTATGTAATCTTGCAGACAGTCAGCTAACTGCTTCATGTAATGATGTATGTACATAATCTTGCTGACAGTCAGCTAACTGCTACATGTAATGATGTATGTACATAATCTTACAGACAGTCAGCTAACTGCTTCATGTAATGATGTATGTACATAATCTTGCTGACAGTCAGCTAACTGCTAACAAGGTAGCTATGTGATCACAGCTGATGATATTTGTTGTGTTCAGCTAAGTCAGCCTAGTGAGGCCTGTAAGGTTATCAAACAACCAGAATCTATAGGCTATCATCAACTATAATCTGTCTGTCTGTCTGTCTGTCTGTCTGTCTGTCTGTCTGTCTGTCTGTCTGTCTGTCTGTTTGCTTGTCTGCCCACTTGCCTGCCAGCCTTTCTGTTTGTTTGATTATTACATTTGTTTGTTTGTTTGCAATGTCTGTCTGGTTGTTTGTAATGTCTATCTTTGGGTGTGTGTACGTATGTATGTATGTATGTATGTATGTATGTATGTATGTATGTATGTATGTATGTATGTATGTATGTATGTATGTATGTATGCATGTATGCATGTATGCATGTATGTATATATGCATGCATGCATGCATGCATGCATGTATGTTGTATGTAATTGTGTATACTGTGTGTGTATGTGTGTGCATGTGTATGCACATATAGGTAAAGTATTGCATATATCTGTCTGTGAAGGGCTTCCGTTATTATTATCACTCATGTAGTGCTTCATCTGACTAACAGAATCTACTGAATGAGACTTATCACATTGAGTGTCTTGTCTTGATTACTAAATAGCCTTTCTGTTGTCAACAAGTTCACAAAGTGTATGTTTAGTACTCTTGAGATATCTTACAGTAGTCTACTGTGTTATTATATATTGTCTGTGTTTCATGTAATGTTGTATGTTATACTGCTGGAAATCCTATCTCACAGGTCAACTGTGCAATGTAAAAATAAGTACTAGGGCTTTTAGACTAATCAAAATGGATGTGAAAGATAATAGCGTAGACATGTACCCAGTGTGAAGTAATAGACAGTATTCTTAGACTACATTGCTATTGGGCATATGTAGCCATAGCAATAGACAGTATTCTTAGACTACATTGCTATTGGGCATACGTAGCCATGGTAATAGACAGTATTCTTAGACTACATTGCTATTGGGCATATGTAGCCATAGCAATAGACAGTATTCTTAGACTACATTGCTATTGGGCATACGTAGCCATGGTAATAGACAGTATTCTTAGACTACATTGCTATTGGGCATACGTAGCCATAGTAATAGACAGTATTCTTAGACTACATTGCTATTGGGCATACGTAGCCATAGTAATAGACAGTATTCTTAGACTACATTGCTATTGGGCATACGTAGCCATGGTAATAGACAGTATTCTTAGACTACATTGCTATTTGGCATATGTAGCCATAGTAATAGACAGTATTCTTAGACTACATTGCTATTGGGCATATGTAGCCATAGTAATAGACAGTATTCTTAGACTACATTGCTATTGGGCATACGTAGCCATAGTAATAGACAGTATTCTTAGACTACATTGCTATTGGGCATACCTAGCCATGGTAATAGACAGTATTCTTAGACTACATTGCTATTGGGCATACCTAGCCATAGTAATAGACAGTATTCTTAGACTACATTGCTATTGGGCATATGTAGCCATAGTAATAGACAGTATTCTTAGACTACATTGCTATTGGGCATACCTAGCCATAGTAATAGACAGTATTCTTAGACTACATTGCTATTGGGCATATGTAGCCATAGCAATAGACAGTATTCTTAGACTACATTGCTATTGGGCATACCTAGCCATAGCAATAGACAGTATTCTTAGACTACATTGCTATTGGGCATACGTAGCCATAGTAATAGACAGTATTCTTAGACTACATTGCTATTGGGCATACCTAGCCATAGTAATAGACAGTATTCTTAGACTACATTGCTATTGGGCATACGTAGCCATAGTAATAGACAGTATTCTTAGACTACATTGCTATTGGGCATACCTAGCCATAGTAATAGACAGTATTCTTAGACTACATTGCTATTGGGCATACGTAGCCATAGTAATAGACAGTATTCTTAGACTACATTGCTATTGGGCATACCTAGCCATAGTAATAGACAGTATTCTTAGACTACATTGCTATTTGGCACACCTAGCCATGGTAATAGACAGTATTATTAGACTACATTGCTATTTGGCACACCTAGCCATAGTAATAGACAGTATTCTTAGACTACATTGCTATTGGGCATACCTAGCCATAGTAATAGACAGTATTCTTAGACTACATTGCTATTGGGCATACCTAGCCATAGTAATAGACAGTATTCTTAGACTACATTGCTATTGGGCATACCTAGCCATAGTAATAGACAGTATTCTTAGACTACATTGCTATTTGGCATACCTAGCCATGGTAATAGACAGTGTTCTTAGACTACATTGCTATTGGGCATACGTAGCCATAGTAATAGACAGTATTCTTAGACTACATTGCTATTGGGCATACGTAGCCATAGTAATAGACAGTATTCTTAGACTACATTGCTATTGGGCATACCTAGCCATGGTAATAGACAGTGTTCTTAGACTACATTGCTATTGGGCATACGTAGCCATAGTAATAGACAGTATTCTTAGACTACATTGCTATTGGGCATATGTAGCCATAGTAATAGACAGTATTCTTAGACTACATTGCTATTGGGCATACGTAGCCATAGTAATAGACAGTATTCTTAGACTACATTGCTATTGGGCATACATAGCCATAGCAATAGACAGTATTCTTAGACTACATTGCTATTGGGCATACCTAGCCATAGTAATAGACAGTATTCTTAGACTACATTGCTATTGGGCATACGTAGCCATAGTAATAGACAGTATTCTTAGACTACATTGCTATTGGGCATACATAGCCATAGTAATAGACAGTATTCTTAGACTACATTGCTATTGGGCATACGTAGCCATAGTAATAGACAGTATTCTTAGACTACATTGCTATTGGGCATACGTAGCCATGGTAATAGACAGTATTCTTAGACTACATTGCTATTGGGCATACGTAGCCATGGTAATAGACAGTATTCTTAGACTACATTGCTATTGGGCATACATAGCCATAGTAATAGACAGTATTCTTAGACTACATTGCTATTGGGCATACGTAGCCATAGTAATAGACAGTATTCTTAGACTACATTGCTATTGGGCATACCTAGCCATAGTAATAGACAGTATTCTTAGACTACATTGCTATTGGGCATACTATCAGAACTCAATTACTTGTCAGAATGCCTATTATTGATGAAAATAACAGAAATGACACACACTAGAATACTTTGTAATTTCATCTTATTTATTTTCCAGCACTATGCATCACTTCCGGCTGGTGAATTCCAGATTATTAGACAGACTTTACTTGAATTTTTCCAAGATATGCATATAAGGGTAAGTTTTTCCAACTCCTTTGTATATAATATAGCTGTATGTTTACATCCATAATTGCAAGTAAGTTGGCTAATGAGCACAGGCAAAGCTGTACATTATTCTGACTTATAGTTACTGTATTACAAGGAATGCAAAATAGTGGTATACTAACATTTTGAAAAAAGTTTAAAGGGGAACACCACTCTAGGAAATAAAGTATTTCATAAACTTTGGGTTCTTTAGAGTCATTTCATAATTTCATGTGACTCAGTTGCCAAGAAACACCAACTTGAAACTTTTTTCACTTCTATTGTTCTTGCAGTAATACACATTGCATCATGGGTCTTTAGCAGACATGAATATTTATTAGAAGCACAATGTATATTCATGATTTTATCTGAAGAAAATAAGCACTTAGGAGTCATGAATATTCATTGTGCATCTAATAAATATTCATGTCTTGTAGACTCCTGTCGTAAGTCTTTGCTATTCCACAGATTGGTCTTTCTTGGCAATCAAGCAACATTTACAGTGATGTCAAATCATGAAATGACTCTCCAGAAACCAAAGTTTATGAAAATATTTTATTTCCTGGAGTGTTGTTCCCCATTAATAGGACACTGCTGGTCAAGAGTCATTTTCTGATACAGCCAGTATTTGGTGAAATTAGTCCTAACAGTAGGTTTACATTGATGTTACCAATGAGTTTATTGATATTAACACCTCACCAGTATATATTTGCAACTGGAGGTTTAATACCTGTACCAGTCCTATATTAATATTGGCCAGCTCATTGCCAACACCAGGCTGGCACAAATACTTCATGATTACCGGTATGTGTTAGCAGCTGGAGGGTTACTGTCGGTTACAGCTAGGTTTTACAAATAATACCAGGCTAACACCAACTTTGGCAAAGCAGAAAGAGATTCTAGAGGTGTACTTTAGTTGCAGCCATTCCTTTTGATACATTCCTTACCATGGCTGACCACACATACATACACCACCACCGTAGAAGTATGGACATGATATTTGGTATAATTTGATTGGGACAAATGAAATTCTCTCAGCACACATGCTTTAAATGTGCTTGAGTCACACTTTTATCTGTTTAGGTCCTAAAATTCACAATACGTGACGCTCTTTTGACAAAGTGGTGATTGCAAATCGTAAATTTCATATGTGAGTATAACAACTGAATTGAGGTGTTATTGTTTATTGATTTTGTTAAGTCTGAAGGAGAGAAATAAATAAATAGAAGAATGATAAAATAAAGTGTTCACAAAAGGCAGGGTAACGATACAAAAGATGACCTTGTGAACTAAAACAAAGTACCAACAATTAATGGGGAGGTAGGGGTTGTTGACCTTTCACAATTGTACTATGTGATGTTCTGTCATGATAGTCAGGGAATGATTTCTAACACAGTCAAAAATCAATGAGAAACTTCTAGTTTGACTCCCTATCTTTGTCAATATTTGTGATTGGTACCGATAATTCTGACTCCCTATTGTTACCAATTTGTGTCATAGGTATCAATATTCCTGAAAGACAAGGTACAGAATTCCAATGGTAGATTTGCATTACCAGTTAATGGTCCTGTACCCTATGGCTCTGATATTCCAGGTACTATAAGGTAAGAACAAAGTTGTGTCAAGTGTTCTGTGGTACTTTCCTAGAGTAGATCAAATAACTAATAACAGAATGAATATTTGTATGATACAAGTTTATGTAATGGACTGTTGAAGTAGATTTGAAAGAGAGTACACACCAACTGCCAAGCTTTACATGTAGTTTGTTTTTATCTATGTTTGCTGGTTTTTAAGTTTGTAGGGGGTGTTCCCTTCTTTGTTGGCATGATGTCATTTAACCAATCTCAATGTCCTTGTTACCTTAAGTAAAGAGAACACAGAAATTACAACAAATCTTAACTTGGCCATGTTCATGGATAACACTGGCCAGAATTGATGTAAACTATTCTTAAATCATTAGCCATGATTTCGTTTTCAAATATTCCATTTATAGTTTGAATGGTCCTTCAAATATAAATTTGACAAGATGATTTTCTCTCATCTTTTTTTGTACAGTAACAATACAAGTCTGAGTGATATTGAATTAGTGCAAGGTATTCAAACCAGAAATATCGAACTTTCTTGCTTTTTCAGTGACAAATGTTTCACTTTAAATTTGCCATATGGATGACGATTTTGTATTTATTTTGTGTTTTTAATTTACAAAACAATTTTATCATGGCCTACTGCTTAAAAAATCAATGTGAAATAAGATTGACTAAGTCTTTATTTGTAACGCAGTATATACAATAACAAACATTTTACAAATTTATTAATCTTTTGTAATGTATTGAGTTACAAACAAGGACTTAGTCAATCTTATTTCACAATGATTTTTCAAGTAGGAAGCCATAATAAAACTGTTTTGTAAATTAAAAATCCAAAATAAATTCCCAATCCTCATCCATATGGCCACTTTGACATACACAGTCTACACACTTTAGTATAAAATCCCCCAATAATTCTGATTGTTATTTTCTCCACTAGATATTTTACTGATGGTAGATCAAGTACATCTTCAGATTTCCCAGTCACTGGTAAATACGTTGCTTCATTAAGGGAAGGTTCATTTGATGCCAAGGGAGAGAGAGTTACAAAACTAGGTACCAATATGTATAATGTATCCAGACCTGTAGAAACACAGATAGCCAGTGATGTCCTCAAAGGAGTAGCTGCCTCATCTGATGTAGTAAGTAGAGATTCTGGAATCTAGTCTTTTTGTTTTACATAAATGTAGAATTTATATATGATTTGAATGGCTATGAAAATAGTTAATTTTATGGCTTGTTAATAATTTAAGGCCCTTGTCAAATTGAGATGAACTTTTGATGAAAGATCAGTTGTCTGACAAATGTATACAGAAGGAAAGTCCTGTACATAAGAATGGCCTCATTTAATCCTAATAGATTCATTACAGTGGCCATATGGATGAGGATTTGGTATTTATTTCAGATTTTTAATTTATAAAATTGTGGCTTCCTACTTGAAAAATCAACATTAAACAACATTGACTAAGTCTGTGTTTGAACTCATAACATTGGAAAATGCTAAAAGATGTACAACAGTTTGATATTGTATGTACAATAACAAGCATTTTACATATTAATTGAAAATCCAATTTGAAAATAAATACTCAATCCTCATCCGTATGGCCACTTTAATAAGGTTAATCCAAAACTTTGGGATTCAGATATTGGGGTTTACTTTCTGCTTTCATCAATATTAATCCACAGTGATACACTGTTGAAAGCATTATTGAGATAGCAATGCATAGACTGAATTCAATTTACTCTTAGCTAGCACATGTGCTAAAATTAGCAGTGTTTATTTGTTGTTATTTACAGGATAGCAGTAATCCCAACCCACTGGCCAAGGCTGAACTCAACTTACTAGCCCATCTCATGGGAAACATAGGAACAACACCTGATAAAAAGAAAGACAGAGGATTCAGAATTAATTTATTCCAAAATGATGACGAGGAAGAGTAAGTTTGATAGTAATTCAAAAAATGTGAAAGTGTGGCTGCAGATAAACACACGTAAACACTCGTCCAAATATCCCAAACACACCTCTCTGGCAGTCACTCAGTCAGTCTCTCAGTATGGAGTTTTGCCATGTACTGAAATCATATCATATCATATCATATCATATCACAGTATGATTTCAAAAATATTCAGTGTTCATCTAATTGCTATTCATGTCTACTAAGACCAATCAGTCAATCATGAATTATTGCTAAGGGTGTATTTTATGTGCTAAATGTATGTGATGTGAAATGATGAACTGACTCTCCAGATCCCAAAGTGTATGAAAGCATCATTTCCTGGAGTGGCTTTCCCACTTAAAAAAGTTGTGACAGGTCTCCTCTTTCCTTTCTGAATATTTCATCATTCCAAGTACTGGTAGTGAACAAATCTGAAATCAATTGCCTAGACATAACTAATGACCCTGTCTGTCTGTCTGTCTGTCTGTCTGTCTGTCTGTCTGTCTGTCTGTCTGTCTGAATGAATGAATGTCATTTCAATTGTCTAGACATAACTGATGACCCTGTCTGACTCTGTCTGTCTGTCTGTCTGTCTGTCTGTCTGTCTGTCTGTCTGTCTGTCTGTCTGTCTGTCTGTCTGAATGAATGAATGTATGTCACATTTCAATTGTCTAGACATAACTGATGACCCTGTCTGTCTGTCTGTCTGTCTGTCTGTCTGAATGAATGAATGAATGAATGAATGAATATCACATTTCAATTGTCTTCTTTATTGCAGACAACATGCAGTGGCCAGACCAGCACAGTATGATTTCAAAGTCATAAATATTGATTTCTCAAAGGTGAGTTCACCATATACTAAAGTTACAATGTGATAAATTTTGATTTTGTGTGTCACAGTATGAATTGATTACCATCACAGGTTGTTAGATGAGTAGTGACAAACCCTTATAGTCAGAGTGTTTTCTGACTGAATGAAGAAAAAGATTGGAGAATAACATAATTATACTAGTGTCAGTAATAGCAAAGAAAAATCGAAGAAAGTAAAATAGTAATTTTGAACATTTGGCTCATAATTCGAAGTCAGCAGATAGTTTAGTTTAATGGAGAAGTAAGTCTTTCCATTTTTCTTGTCTGTCTGTCTGTCTGTCTGTCTGTCTGTCTGTCTGTCTGTCTGTCTGTCTGTGTGTCTGTCAGTCTGTCTGTCTGTCTGTCTGTCTCTGCCTGCCTTCCTGTTTATATGTCGATCAGTCTGTCTATCTCAAAGTCTATCTCTTCCTCTGCAATATGCATATTTGTACCTCAGTCAGTAAGTAACTTTAGTCACAGACCTTAATTAATATTTAGTAGCCTTGATAGAATTGTATCATATCATACTGAGTACAAAGTAGTGATTTGTATACCATTTGTACAGCTTTGCATTGAATACACATCAGACTTTAAAATATGAGTAAAGTCTGAATAGGTCTAACTAATTTATTATTCCATTCACGACACCATTAACAAAGCTTATCAGTAGACTCAATGGTTTGGTGAATTCAAAATAAGAACTACTTTAATACATTCTTCCATTTCAACAATTTGAAGGCTTCGTGTGGGATTTAGTCAACTCTATAATTAAATGGTCCACATCTTTTCTAGCTTACTGTCATCACAGAGACTGGAATATGATAAGAATAGACCTACATAGAGAACCAAAAAATACAGAGTTTGGAGAAATAATTAAAATTCAGTACTTTGTGACTTAAAATATAAAAGTGATCAGTGAATACATTTTTAAAAGAAAATAAGACTAGTTTTTTTATGTACACTAAGATATCAAGGCTACTGATAATGTAATGTGTGACTTATTAAGATTTCAAGTTGGAAGGTAATCACGACAGTATTAAAACTAATGTAATTCTAGATTCCACGAAACTGAGACCAAGACTTGTGGATAATATATGGAAGCCAAATTTTATATTGAATCAGATCCTGTCAGATATATTGATATGAAAATATGAGATATTAAACACAAATCAGTTTCTTCCTGAAAAGTAATTATTGTCCGTTGAACATATACCTATTATTTTGACCCTGGATATGTGCATGTAATGTATCAATTCTCTGAATGCATCGGCTGCATGGTTGCCATGGTTACATGATATGCACGATTACATGAGTGAAGCAACCGATCGCTTGGAGACTTTTCCATTGAATTATACATATCAGTGTTACCATAGTAGCAGCTTGTGAAATCAGGAGTAATCAGCCCAAGGATTTCTATAAGACAGTAATGTACGACAGAAGAGAGATATTTTGTAAACTGTCTCTCTGTGAAGTGATAATTGACTTTTAAAAGAATGATATTATCAATTTTTGAACTGAGAGAAATTAAGTATAACCAATAAGAGATTTCCATCCTGATATCACGTATAAGTGATTTATAATATAGCGGTATTTCATGTGTGCATGAATGACTTTCCATCTGATATTTGTGACATCAGTCAATCTGGTTTGATGCACAGATGTAGTACATAAGTCACAAATCAAAATTACTTAGCTTGAAAGTGAGTTTAGAGAAACCTTTCTGAAAAACTGCAAAACCTTGTAAACTCTGGTATTCCTATATCATAAAATGTTGTATACTAAGTCTGTTACAGACAAATCCCTCAAATAACTTTCTAAAACTGTAAATGTTATTTATACATTAATAGTGATAGTTGTGTTGGACATATCACAGGTACCTTAAATATTGGTGATCATTACGATCATGGAATGAAGCATTTTATCATCTTAGAATATATTATTGAGTTTTTCCATGGGAATGACTTGTCTGTTGACAGTATCAAATCAATACGAAAGTGGTAAATCTCCCATCTAATCTCCTTCTCCCAATTCCCTATCAGTCACTGTCCATCTACTCTCCTGGCTATCTATCCCTTGTCCAATTCCCTATCAGTCACTGTCCATCCAATATCCCTCTCTATCTGTCCCTTGCCCAATTCCCTATCAGTCACTGTCCATCTACTCTCCTGTCTATCTATCCCTTGTCCAATTCCCTATCAGTCACTGTCCATCTACTCTCCTGTCCTACAACATTGTAAGTCTGTAGTAGAAGTATACCATAGTTATTACAACATTGTCTGTAGTAGAAATATACCATAGTTCTTACAACATTGTAAGTCAGTAGTAGAAATATACCATAGTTATTACAACATTGTCTGTAGTAGAAGTATACCATAGTTCTTACAACATTGTCTGTAGTAGAAGTATACCATAGTTATTACAACATTGTAAGTCAGTAGTAGAAATATACCATAGTTATTACAACATTGTCTGTAGTAGAAATATACCATAGTTCTTACAACATTGTAAGTCAGTAGTAGAAATATACCATAGTTATTACAACATTGTCTGTAGTAGAAGTATACCATAGTTATTACAACATTGTCTGTAGTAGAAATATACCATAGTTCTTACAACATTGTAAGTCTGTAGTAGAAATATACCATAGTTATTACAACATTGTCTGTAGTAGAAGTATATCATAGTTCTTACAACATTGTCTGTAGTAGAAGTATACCATAGTTCTTACAACATTGTAAGTCTGTAATAGAAGTATACCATAGTTATTACAACATTGTCTGTAGTAGAAGTATACCATAGTTCTTACAACATTGTCTGTAGTAGAAGTATATCATAGTTCTTACAACATTGTAAGTCTGTAGTAGAAATATACCATAGTTATTACAACATTGTCTGTAGTAGAAATATACCATAGTTCTTACAACATTGTAAGTCTGTAGTAGAAATATACCATGATAGTTCTTACAACATTGTCTGTAGTAGAAGTATACCATAGTTCTTACAACATTGTAAGTCAGTAGAAGTATACCATAGTTCTTACAACATTGTAAGTCTGTAGTAGAAGTATACCATAGTTCTTACAACATTGTAAGTCTGTAGAAGTATACCATAGTTCTTACAACATTGTAAGTCTGTAGAAGTATACCATAGTTCTTACAACATTGTAAGTCTGTAGTAGAAGTATACCATAGTTCTTACAACATTGTAAGTCTGTAGAAGTATACCATAGTTCTTACAACATTGTAAGTCTGTAGAAGTATACCATAGTTCTTACAACATTGTAAGTCTGTAGTAGAAGTATACCATAGTTCTTACAACATTGTAAGTCTGTAGTAGAAGTATACCATAGTTATTACAACATTGTCTGTAGTAGAAATATACCATAGTTCTTACAACATTGTAAGTCAGTAGTAGAAATATACCATAGTTCTTACAACATTGTAAGTCAGTAGTAGAAATATACCATAGTTATTACAACATTGTCTGTAGTAGAAGTATACCATTGTTCTTACAACATTGTCTGTAGTAGAAATATACCATAGTTACATTGTAAGTCAGTAGTAGAAGTATACCATAGTTCTTACAACATATGGAATACTCAAATTAGGAGTGCATATTATACCTGAGAAACCCTTTCACTGAATGACAGTTCTGTTGTTGTTGTTTTTTTTTGATAGCTGAAGAAAGGTAATGAAGAGTTAAGCAAGATTATGGGAGACTTGGCAATACCAGACACTGGGGCAGCTTCTAGTAAAGGAGATGACTTACTAGAACTCATGGACAGTGCATCATAACCTGATCACCCCTACAGGCAGAACATAGTATGACCCATTTAATGAAGTCAAAGCTCATTCTACTTAATATAGGGGTGTTAGATTGTGTACCCACCTTATTTCCACTATCACTACAGTGCATTTCATCTTGAAGGCAGTCTAACAAACCTGATAATTATGTGTAATAGTCTTCAGATTTTATTGTCCGACATCCAGCATTTTGTGTTCTCCGTGTTGTCTTGTTTATAAGTTGTCATTTGCATATATTAAGGAAATATAGTGATTAAAATCAGATATATTCGTTTAATAAATATAATTTTTTACCAAAATATTGACAGCAAATCACAACTAAAACATTATTTCTGTGATTCAAATTTAAAATGAATTTGAGATTTGCCAACAAATCGTAAAAACAAGATTATTTGACTAACTAGCTGTTTTGGTGGAAAAATAAACTGAAATGGCAAATCGTATCACTGTATACTGACATTCTGACAGCAAGTTCACTGATAACCATTATTTCATTGGTTCACATCTCGTTACAGTTGAGCTTTGCCAACAAATTACATAAATACTAGAATTTTGACATGATTTGGATGAAAAAATAAAGGAATTGCAAATTACATCAAAAACACTATTGCTATGATTCAAATTTTAAAAAAAATAAAAATCAAAATTTTCCAAAATATTACATGTGAAATTTTGTCCAATGATTTTGGTTTGTTAATGTTTATCACTGATAGGCTAAAAGATTATTCAATTCCTGTACTTCTACATATTTGTCTTCTTCTTTTTTTTACACAAGTCAGAAAATACACAACCTTCTGTGTACAGACAAGTATTTATTGAATATGTCTTAAAAATATGAAGAAAAAAACCATAGTCATGCCTGAAAATTTGTGTAGATAGATGATAGCAAATGATTTCAGATTGTTTACTTGCGGCTTAGCCTGTATACAGTATACATCCATCCACTTCTTACCTGTATTTCACAAATTTACATAGTTTGATGTGTTCAATTCTGGTATTTTCTTTAACGACACTCCAAACTTTGTGTATTTTATGATAAAGTATATTATTTTGAAATAACTTCCTCTTTCTTCCTCCTGTATGTTTCTGGAAATCTCAAGTTTTGCCCTAGTTTGGGGTTAATCTATTGTACAATAGGGGTCATACAATTGATGTGCTTGCAAAATTTTCATGGTTTCATCCGTCCGGATTTTAAATCAAATAAATATATAGTTACTTTGTGGTAAACGTGTTTGTTGACTTGTCAGAAAATGGACACTTTCCTCCACTGTGCAACCACTGAGACATATGACACCATGTCATACAAAAGAAGTCTATATTTATCATGTTTGTAAATGGTACAGTCCATCCCACTTTTGTCCAAAGATAAACCATTTCTATGAAGAAATTTAGATATTCAGTTTTATTGTTAGAACTGTGTAAAATAGAAACTGATATTTGTTGTGTCTGATATCAGCATACTTATTAATGTCCACACTGTCATGTGTTTAGATTTGTGCTAATTATAAGGAAATCGGTTGAAGTACATTTGCATAAAGATGATGTCGCCGCATAAGAATCAAGACAATAGATGGTCTATTGGACTAAATTGTGTCTGTACCAATGATTACATACAATTCTATGCCAAATGTTTATTGGAAAACACACTATAAGAATAAAGTTTTTGTGATGAACCTATGATGTATAATTCTTAACTAAACTAGAAGTTATGTTTAGATTGTTTTGTCATCCTACTTTGTGTCTTCTGATTGGCTGGTCGAGTTGTTATTCTAATGTAATTTCACAATATCTTGCCTATAGAGGGCGCTGCATTGCTTGGCTTGAATTTGCAATTCTGTATATATGTCAAGACATAAAACTGCAGCATCATGAGTACTTATGGGAATTGGTAGGAAGAGTTCAATATTTGAAATCTTCAAGACAGTGTTGATATATTTTTGGTCACAATATGGATGAGAAATTGCTTTTACTTTGTCTATGTCATACCTAGTTTGTCAATATCTCAGTCATTTCACCATTAAAACATCATCATACATAGTTTGATTAATTGTTTTTACTTGTGAAATAAAATTGGTTGTGTTTACCTAGTTTGTTTACAAATCACTTCCCACAGTGAGATAATATTTTTTTCTTTTTTATAATTAATGAACTACAAACATAGAATACATTTCATCACCAGCCTAAAGTTACTTACCTTTCCCATGGTGCACCTGTGACTGTAAAGTTACTTACCTTTCCCATGGTGTACCTGTGACTGTAAAGTTACTTACCTTTCCCATGGTGCACCTGTGACTGTAAAGTTACTTACCTTTCCCATGGTGTACCTGTGACTGTAAAGTTACTTATCCTTCCCATGGTACACCTGTGACTGTAAAGTTACTTATCCTTCCCATGGTGCACCTGTGACTGTAAAGTTACTTACCTTTCCCATGGTGTACCTGTGACTGTAAAGTTACTTATCCTTCCCATGGTACACCTGTGACTGTAAAGTTACTTATCCTTCCCATGGTGTACCTGTGACTGTAAAGTTACTTACCTTTCCCATGGTGCACCTGTGACTGTAAAGTTACTTATCCTTCCCATGGTGTACATGTGACTGTAAAATTACTTATCTTCCCATAATGACACACTTCATCGTTTGTGATCAGTGATATGTTAACAATAAATTTCACATAACTTGTTATTTAAAACTGTATTTTAAGCCTGAAAAAAAGAGAAAGAATTGTTTCTGGTCAGGACACTTTGTCTAAAATGGTGTGACGGCGCAATTAAAAAAAAAAGTATTCTCAACAAATCTGTCACCCAGTCTACTATTTATGTAAGTTAGTGTTCTTTTTATTTAGTACTTTAGAGCAAGTGTGTATGTGGGGCAGATGTCATTTGCTTGTTCATGATTGGCTCTGCAGTTGTCTTAACTGAAGTAGGGAGGGTTATTTTTGTGTTTCCTCTCGGATCTGCAGACTGCATGGGATGAACAAACATACACACACAAAAAGATGGACGCGATTACGAGGGTATTTAAGTGATGTGTATGCTGACCAGAAACAATTCTTTTCTTTTTTTTAGCCTCAGTCATATTTTCACAGTTTAGTAGTGATATCAGTTCTTCTGTGTACCCCCTCCCACTGTAGCTCCACAATCCCATTCTTCCAATAGTATCACCCATAACTCAGAAGTATTCATTATTTTAACCATGGTTATAGCAAGTCTATTCTAATTGAAGGGTAGACAGATGGCAGCCTCTGTACTTGATGTGTAGTGAGTGAGTGTGACATACATGTTTCTTTGCCATTGGCATATTTCATTCCTTGTAGATATATTGACAGTTTACCCATAAATGTTTGTAATCTAGATGATGTAATAAATAAATAAAGTAAATTTGCATATGTTTTGGATGCTCATGTTTTATTTATCATTTATACATATATAGCCCTGTATACATGACTGCTTTTACAACTCCATATATAGCCCTGTATACATGACTGTGTTTTTACAACTCCATATATAGCCCTGTATACATGACTGTGCTTTTACAACTCCATATATAGCCCTGTATACATGACTGTGCTTTTGCAACTCCATATATAGCCCTGTATACATGACTGTGCTTTTGCAACTCCATATATAGCCCTGTATACATGACTGTGCTTTTACAACTCCATATATAGCCCTGTATACATGACTGTGCTTTTGCAACTCCATATATAGCCCTGTATACATGACTGTGTTTTTACAACTCCGTATATAGCCCTGTATACAAGACTGTGTTTTTACAACTCCATATATAGCCCTGTATACATGACTGTGCTTTTACAACTCCATATATAGCCCTGTATACATGACTGTGCTTTTACAACTCCATATATAGCCCTGTATACATGACTGTGCTTTTGCAACTCCATATATAGCCCTGTATACATGACTGTGCTTTTGCAACTCCATATATAGCCCTGTATACATGACTGTGCTTTTACAACTCCATATATAGCCCTGTATACATGACTGTGCTTTTGCAACTCCATATATAGCCCTGTATACATGACTGTGTTTTTACAACTCCGTATATAGCCCTGTATACAAGACTGTGTTTTTACAACTCCATATATAGCCCTGTATACATGACTGTGTTTTTACAACTCCATATATAGCCCTGTATACATGACTGTGCTTTTACAACTCCATATATAGCCCTGTTACATGACTGTACTTTTGCAACTCAATTGTGACTTTTCAATTTATCTACATGTAGGGTCTGTGATTTATTACAGCCATATTATGATCATAAATGAAGGAGATAAAATTAGGTTTGGATATATTTACACTACTTACAGAAACAGTAGCCACTTCAAACTATAACCTCAGGTCAAATTGAAAATTCAACAATACAAGTAAAAAGCTAATATCCATGTGTGTAATTGATAGAAGCTCTCGTATGATTTTTTTGACAATGAACCAATTCAAGTCTGCAGTTATGAACTTGACTTGATTCAGTGTTGTCCACCTTATCTTGAAATAAGTTAAAGTGATTTGTCTTGATTTAGATTTGTACTTATTCAGATTTAAGATAACTTCTAAAAACGAATTAATTTACACAAGTTAGAAAAGTTAAACCACTTTTAACCCAAATAATATCTAGTAGTACACTGTTTAAAAATAAAATTATTTTTACTTCAATCGGTAGGAAAAATAACATTTTGTAATAATGAAACATATACTATATTATACAGTAAATTTCAACTATTATCAGTGGATTATTTCATACACCTTGTAAACCTTTTATCTATTTAAGATTCTTTATAAGCTGAAATTAAGTGATTTTATTACAATTATTGGCCTTACCATTCATTAAGAGAGCATAACATAATGAATTTTATGAAACTGTAAGTTTGGCACAGTAGTAACTTACACTATAGACTTAAAAAAATTACACCATGTTAATATAAGTTGATTGTATCGGTGTCAAGTAGTAATCGTCTGCAGAATCACCATCAGATGCATTCAGAATTCCTTCAATCAAGCTGACAAGCTCATCAAACTCTGGTCGATTGTCTGGAGACCATTCCCAGCATGTTTGCATGATATTGAATCTAAGCATAAAACAGAAACACGACAGAGTCATAGAAGTATGTGATGTGGAGTAGAATCAAAAGAACAGTGTACGAGTAAATACATAGAATAAATACATAGAATAATATTAAAAGGGAACAAATGCAAGACCGATTTTATCTCAAACTTAGCTGCACCTTCAAAACTTTTTTTTTGGAAATAATATCCACATAATGCTAAGACCAATTGGGAGAATAAAAAGAAACTCCCCATATTGTTTATTTCCCATGATGCCTCTCTCAAATACATAGCATGCCTCTTTGCCAGATTTTTATAACTCTACTTTTGAGCAGTTAGTCGATGAAAGGTTAGTGACAATAATTATTCTTGGTCCCCTGAGCATAAATAAATACAGCTAACATAAAACCAGTCCCTCTAACAGAGTAATTGAAGAGAGATATTTCGCTTTTCACAAGTATGGAAGAATATACTTTTTCAGTTTATGAGTTGATGGGGAGATATCAAAGTGGTCAGACCTACTTACAATTCGTCTGGCGTATACTGAGGTTGCTGTAGTCGTCGCCCCTTTTCCAGGTACTTTATCAATTCCCAATTGTCAATAGCTGGGTATGGTGTTTCACCTCTTGTCATCAGTTCCCATAGCAACACACCAAATGACCACTGCCAATTTCACAAGTAGAAAAGAACACATACACACAAGATTATAATTATGTTGATTATAATGTAAATCTGTATTATGATCTATTTATCCATCAACATAGTCACCAACCTTCCCATCATCTCACCCATCCAACCCTCCATCCATCCATCCATCCACCCATCCAACCATCCATCTATCAGTACGTCTGTCTGTCCTTTGTATGTGGAAAAACGATAACTTGGCAAATATATGCCAGAGAACAGACCCCGAAATGTGTATGACGTCACTCACCACATCAGTCTTTGTGTCGTAGTGTTGACGTTTAAAACATTCTGGTGCCATCCATTTTGCAGGTAACTTTGCCTTTGAATTCTGACACACATAGTAGTCTCGTTCATATATGTCACGTGATAATCCAAAGTCGCCAACTTTCACAGTGCCATATTCGTCAACCCTGTAGTGAAATAAATTGAACCATTCTTTAAAAACAATTTTTAATATCACAGTCACGTGAAAACTTCTTCAGTTGTATTTTAATCTCATTCTCTTATTTAATAAATAATCGCTATAGTAGTAACAGATGAAAGGTAATTAGTTGAATATATTAGCAATACAAAGTAGGGAGAAATGTCAAGAAGGTAGCCTAAAAAACAACGACTTACATACAATTCCGAGCAGCTAAATCTCTGTGTACGACTCTTCTCGTGGTCAAATAAGCCATACCTTTAGCGACTTGTAAACCCATTGATACAAGCTCTCTAAGTGACATAACCTTAAAGTAGAATACAAAGAGATAAAGAATAACGGATAATGAATTTTTCTAAATTGTACAAAAATGACTATGATTTACACTAGTTAATGCAGAAAAGGGCTGTTTAGTAGGTTCACATCTGTATTTAAGCTAGGAAGTACGGGTATTCAAGCTAGTTAAGCTAGGGAGTACGGGTATTAGTTAAGCTAGTCAAGCTAGGAGTATGGTTAAGCTAGTCACTTCCCATTATATTTGCATATACGACGAAAGATCACTACGCCCAATCCATTCTCAGCAACCTTATAAACAAAGACAAACGTTTACTATGGATTGGGGTAGTCTTTATCACAACATCTTCAGTCTGAATCATACAAAATCTAAGTTTTAAATACTAGTAACATATAAATGATGATTTTAAAATGGTTATAATAGTCAAAATCATAGTGTAAAAGCTATGTTTTGTAAGCATTACAGGTAATGACAACCAACCCTATCAGGATCTTCAATGTATGTCTTCAGACTTCCATGTTTCATATACGGTAACACAATCATAGGAGATCCATCTTCGTCGATGCACACACCAATCAATGACAGAACGTTTGGATGGTCTAGTCCTTTCATTACTAGACCTTCTTCTAGGAATGTTGTCATCTCTTCTTCATTCACCGTGTCTAGAAGACAAAATGTATCATTTGAATTATCAATTCGTTTATTATTTGTTGACTATTAAAACTCCCAAGGAGTAAAATTGATAGTAGTTTTCATTTACCGCATCATCCTTATAGCGAGCAGATGTCATCTGAATGCCAATTGAAATGGTTACGAACACAAATCTTTAATGTACGTTACAACTTAATAGGTGAAGACGGAAGACAGTGCTGAAAATCATATTCAATGTGAAGTGTGCAAACTTACGTTTAAGAAGTTTGACGGCTACTTGTTGTGTATCTTCAGTCGTTTCAGTAGACATCTTCAAGGTTCCAAGAAGAACTCGCCCAAAATTACCTAATGATCGAAGGAAATTCAAAAAGTGGAACTCTTAGTCTATCTTTGGGAAAACACTGACAAAAATGAAACAAACACATACCAGTATTTATTTACCCTTTCCTTTCATAGCTATAGAATATACAACTTACGCATGCACACAAACAAACACACAACTGATCACTTACCTTTTCCTAGAATAAATAACTTACCTATGTCCACAAACACATAAAACTGACAGTGTTCACTTACCTTTTCCTAGAATACATAACTTACCTATGTCCACAAACACATAAAACTGACAGTGTTCACTTACCTTTTCCTAGAATAAATAACTTACCTATGTCCACAAACACATAAAACTGACAGTGTTCACTTACCTTTTCCTAGAATACATAACTTACCTATGTCCACAAACACATAAAACTGATCACTTACCTTTTCCCAGAATAAACAACTTACCTATGTCCACAAACACACACAACTGTTCACTTACCTTTTCCTAGAATAAACAACTTACCTATGTCCACAAACGCATAAAACTGTTCACTTACCTTTCCCTAGAATGCTATTTGCATGAAGTATTAGTCTGTTGTTGTCAAGGAGAACGTCATTGATATTAAGTTGAAGTTCTTCATCTAATCTTTCCAGCATTGTTAATCTTGATTCGCTGTCATCGTGTCCTGTAATGAAATCATACAAAATAACCAAATAAATATCAAAGTATAATCTTAATGTATGTTACCATGGTTTTAGAAATCAATTTCTGTAAAATTATCTCTGTAAATGTTTTTAAAATAAGGCCTAAAAAATTGTGTGGTTCCGATTAAGCTCCATTTTAGAATAGGTGGGATGTGATTTCTTTTATGTGTGAGTATCTAGTTCAGGTGGTTATGTTTTCTGTTGTTTTCCATATGGTCTCTGTGTTATATATATAATTGTTTTTTCCCATCAGATGTACAGCCATTACAGATTGGAAGAACGGTTTTATATTGTCTTTCTAAGTTGATGTTAGTTTCCGCATCCACTATTTCTCGCGAGACTTCACAATTTTCGCGATTGTATTATTTTTTCACAAATACATATATAAACAAATGTTTAGGATCGGCAGTGAAAAACTAGATGTGTGATTTTCTGTGAGTGAAGGTTTGGTGTTAATCGTGAGTATGTGTA
This sequence comes from Glandiceps talaboti, assembly GCF_964340395.1. Lineage (NCBI taxonomy): Eukaryota > Metazoa > Hemichordata > Enteropneusta > Spengelidae > Glandiceps > Glandiceps talaboti. Next base: position 31,638,206 of record NC_135551.1, on the reverse strand, counting down.
CTCGAATGAACATGACACTGATTTATTTATTGAGATATTCTCAGCATGGTTTAATATAGCTATGAATATATCGCTGTCTTACTTGCAGCTGGTCCATGAATGCCTTGTAAATACATATATCCGTTGCCAACTCTTTCCAAGGGTACTCCGTCCGTCCTGATGTCTTTTGATGCCGTTTTTCGTGATTTTCTTACCATATATATTGTTACAGCAATGATTGCGATAGTCACCAATATGACAAAACAAACTACAATACCAATCATCCAGCCTTCGACTGAGTTGTCTTCTCTAGTCATGTACCTTAGATACCCTATGTCGTATGCACTATTATCAAATACACCAACTCGTACCTATGAAAAATTAAAATGAGAGTGAAGTTCAGGTAGGGATTCATTGGCAACAATACCCATCTAATGGTTTAACTGTTCAAATTGTGTTGTTCTGACCTCTACAGTAATGAAACAAGGACACTGTCATCTGCAAATTTTACATGATGACAACCATCATTTTTGCTTCCACAATCACCTGTATAACGGATATTGAACAGTGGAGACAAAACAGAGCCTTGAGGATCCGAAGAGTCATCTATTAGATCAACTAGTACTGTTATTTATTTGTAATCAAAATATTCACCACGAAAAACAGGAATGGTATTTGGTGATCAGTCATTGACTCTTAAAACTTAAGGTAGCCTTGTAGGGTTCCATCTAGTATTTCGTGTTCAGAATATACTTACCTTGCACCACACAGTAATCAATTTCATTACATTAAGTTATATGGCATCAATACTTTGCGATACATCAGATATGTTAGCCTTCCTTCCTCATTTCAGATCGTTAGAAAATGTTTAACCTGTGGGTGACTATGACTGGCCTTTGAAGAGTACGTGGCAACGTTTGGCCTTTGACGTGTGGATGACCAATATTTACCCTGACATATGTGGATGACCATGATTGGTTCAATACTTACCCTGACATATGTGGATGACCATGATTGGTTCAATACTTACCCTGACATATGTGGATGACCATGATTGGTTCAATATTTACCCTGACATATGTGGATGACCATGATTGGTCCAATACTTACCCTGACATATGTGGATGACCATGATTGGTTCAATACTTACCCTGACATATGTAGATGACCATGATTGGTTCAATACTTACCCTGACATATGTGGATGACCATGATTGGTCCAATACTTACCCTGACATATGTGGATGACCATGATTGGTTCAATACTTACCCTGACATATGTGGATGACCATGATTGGTTCAATACTTACCCTGACATATGTGGATGACCATGATTGGTTCAATACTTACCCTGACATATGTGGATGACCATGATTGGTTCAATACTTACCATGACGTGTGGATGGCCATGCTTAGTTCGATATTCCTCTCTTAATGGAGGTTCCTTCTCCGGAGGTGTACATGTCAATTGATGTGGATGGAGAGATATGATTGGCTGACAGAAATCAACTCCTATTTCCACTGTTATGTCCTCTTTCAGAGCACCACAGTCTAGACGTTCACCCTACAGCAGTAAAAGTTTTTGTCAATATAGAGAAAGTGAATTCTATTTAATGGGACGTAGATGGTTACTATGGCATTGGTTTCGGAAGTGGCGATATCGATATTGGATATTAGGCGGGATAACGTGAGATAGGATTGAGTCGTCTGCTATAATAGCAGATTTAATGCAACGAAATGAAATTTGGATTGGGTTAGATTGGATTGGGTTGGGTTGGGTAGGATGGGTGGGGTAGGATTGGATTTGGTAGCATGGGTTGAGTGGGTATGGGATTTGTAACGTTGGGTTTATTGAACTACAATGGGTTTGGTGGATATGATGGTATTTGTAGTGTGAAATATCTGAAAAACTGTTAAGACAACTTATATCATAGTTTACATATACATTTGTATGTCCCATTTGTAAACTTAAAACTGTTGGAAGGAGTTTTAAAATTGGCAAACGAATGTACCTAGATGGGATTATCAGACAATCAAGCCAAGGTTGTTGTATACAAAGACTTAACTGCTTCACCGTGTTACTTCTTTTGAATTATAAGGTATATTCTTACCATTATAACAAGGTATTTGGAATCCACAGGAAGACTTTTCACGTTATCTTTCTCTGTAAACTGGTAATAGATCGGATTTTGTACAACAGTCATCCTGGTGTATCGTGCATCGATGTAAGCCTCGATATTACTGGGTAGCCACTCCTCAACACCATCCAATATGAATCCTACACGGAATTCAACATCTTCTCCGGTTGTACTAGATGAAGTGATAGTAAGACAGTCGGTTCCAGTGTCTCTTTTCACCATTGACGATTGTTCATCTTTCGTTGAATTGTTAGATGTATTTGTGTAATTTGATGTGCTGTTAGTACCATTCAACATGTCAAATACTATTTCTGGTGAAGGACACGTCATCACAGTTGAGTTCCACACTTTACAATCCTATTTAAAATAAGGTTTATATCGTTAATGCTAGCGTACGAATGTTCTGCCATGCCATAAGCTCGAGCACGTTCCAATGTGCTATGGGTTATATTTTAAAGACACATCAGTAATTACAAGTAACTGCACCGTTACATGTAACTACACGGTCGTGTTACATTGGTAGCTGTTGTCGCACCTCCTAGCCTCGAAACGGAGATGGCCGGCTTCTAAGGCTAGCAGTTACACGACAACAGCTACCGACGGATGTAACCCAACAGTGCAGTAAACAGTAAAGGTGCTCGATGGCTGTGGATTTGGCCTTAAGATTTACAAATTTGTTTTCGGGGGAGGATCACATTTTACTATGACTAATTCTATTATCTAACTTTGCACTGTTTTGTGACTTTAGCATGCCATCATCACCACTGCTACCACATCCAACTTCACCATTGTACCTTAATATCAGAACATGTCAGTCCAATAACTGCTAACTATACAATGACTCAATTAAATTGTTGTTTTTTTTGTGGTAAAAGGAAAGGAGTGGGTCTTATACAAGAGAGGAGAGGGTATGGTACGTCTTTTTGGGAGAATAATGTGGATAGAGGATATTGACCTCGGCCCGCTCGGGCTAGATAATGTTGAGCCTCAGACGCGGGTAGATTTTCATTTTGACAGCAATGTAACCCCCATTTTGTTACTATTTGAACAGTGGGGAGGGTCATTTGTTAGTGAATATTTTAGTAAAAAGAATCGGTGGAGGATCCCATTTTACGCGAAAGGCTGCGCTTTATTCCACCTAACACCTGACCCTGTCCTAAGTAATTACTGAAGTCTCCCTTAGAATCAGCGAAAACCAAATCTTTGGATTCGCACAGTTTATCATTTACCTTATGTACTGGTCTTAGGTATCAACATGCTTAATAACATCATTTTATTTGACATTTTACAAGTTAAATCGACAATGAATGTGTCTTAATATTGACCCTATCAAATTAATGGTTATGTAGGGTTAGTTTTACTTAACGTGCGTGCGTGCGTGCGTTCGTGCGTGTATCATCGTTTTTGTCTAAAATGGTTGGATCAAAACACAAAGGAAACTTCGCAAAATAATTCCTTTTGAGATAAGGAAGCACGGTTTGTGTATTTGATAATCTCACAGTATGGTAAGCCTGAAATGTTAATTATGTTCCAAGCTCCAGTTGTGATGTACTATACTAATACAGTCACCGTTACGCGTATAAGCCAGACATGTCAATGCGGCAGTTGCATTTTCTTTGAGATATATCGTCATCTTCGGACAACGCCGCTGTTTTTGTGTTGAACAGAACAAATTAGAAATAGAGTTATACGCTATTCGTTCGGGTGTATATAGAAACTCTAAATTTCATTTGAATGAAAGGGTGAAATATAAGACTATCCAAATGGTGTCATGGCTTCACGTTGCAATTGATAAACACGGTGAAAGCAATAACATAAATTAATACGGCTAGTAATGTATAATAAAATAGGACCCAATGTAGAAATCAAAGCGTAGATAAAACTGTTTTGGTTGACATTTGGTAAATAAATAACCAGGAGTAAATTTAAAGGATTGGAAATTTTTCAATGTGCACACGAATAATATTCATGGTTATTAGAATCAAAATTTTAAAATGACAAGGATGCAGTAATTTGAACTTACCGCGTAAAATTCGTCCGAAAAAGATAATGTAGCCATAACAAGTACAATGATAGGGTTAGCTATACTGTCTAGATGTGTGCCTGATATTGTCTGTATTTCTCCGCCACTGAAAAAGACGACAAGTGAATACTGAGTATTAGCCTATTTTCTTATACGTACGGGGATAAAACACAAACACACTTTTCAAATACAACTTGATGGGCAAAAGTGTGGCAAATTGCAAGTACAAAAAGTTGAATTACCCTTCGAATTGTCTGAGTGGTTGAATGGTATCTATTATCGGATCAGCCTTGTATGAATACATTCGAATAGTACTGATACTTTCCATGTTTTCAACGTTTATAATGATTTTAGAACGGATGGGTTCTTCTACTGGTGACGTCAAACAAATGATGACATCATTTGTTGAATCCTGTACGTATACGGTACTGCTATAGAAAAAAATAAACAAAAGCGTTTATCACGAGTTGTCATGACATATCATTTAGTTTGATAACAACATATTCCTACTCTAGTATATTGTTCCATAGACCCTCCACGAAAGAGTGTCTATGATTTTTCTATGTATGAAGTATTTGATTACAATCGTCTCTTATTATCTTCAATTTTTGTCGTTGTTTTTCCATTTGCTCCATACCCTAAATGATGCTATGTAAACATATCTGCTGAACAGTCAGATGATCTTGCAGGGTGAATCATCAAAATACTTTTATACACAATTTATCAGTTTACCTGGTTATATTACACGGTATGCCAGCTATCAATACAGAAGTAACTCTGCCTGGAAAATTCTTCCCAAATATATATAATCTAGTACCGCCTGATATTGGACCAAACAATGGCTGTACATCGACTATCTCAGGTTTCTGTTGATAAAATGTAGATGGAAAATGGCATTGATGGATGGACACGAAAGCTCTCAGGTTCATATAAATAGACAGACAGACTGACGGACAGACAGACAGACAGACAGACAGACAGACAGACAGACAGACAGACAGGCAGGCAGGCAGAGAGACAGACCGACTGTACAGACAGACTGTCTGAGGATTGATGGGATAAACACGAACACTCCCAGGCTCCTATCAACAGGCAGGCAGACCGACAGACAGACAGACAGACATACAGAAAGACAGACAGACAGACAAACAAGAAAATAGAAAGCTAAATAGACACACACACACACACTGACATACACCATCCACCCATGCATACAGTACATACATACATACATACATACACACATACATACATACATACATACATACATACATACATACATACATACATACATACATACACTACATCACATCACATCAAATGTGATCATGTTGAGGGACAGTTTGATGCATTATACGCATTATCCTGTGACACAAATGTGCAACATTGCATATCATGTGATGTAGTTCGTCTGCATTAGTGTTTTTCAAAATTAGATTAAGTGTAAACTTAACTTAGTTGTAGTTTTGACAGTTCTTGTACTATATGATACATTGGATGTAGTTGGTGTAGCATTTACAGGTGGGGTTTTAGTTGATAATTCACCTCGTGTAGTTATGGTGTCAATAGACGTGGGTGATGATATAACAGTACTAGATAATACATCGGATGTAGCGGTATTTTCAATTGAAGTTGGTACAGCATTTACAGGTGAGGTTTTAGTTGATAAATCACCTCGTGTAGTTATGGTTACAATAGACGTGGGTGGTGTTATAACAGTACTACTATTAGTAGGACCACTAGTATTAAACAATGGATCACCATTTGCTGAAAAATATAATGAAAAGAAATAAGTTTGATAACAAAATGCTGTTGTGATCTGCTAAATGTTCTGCTTCAGGGCCAAGAAATTATAATTATTCACTTTGATTATCGATTCCTACCAATGTCTCTGCAGTGTTTTATTAAACGAAAGTCAGCAGACTAGAGTGCAGTTTCCTCAATTGAATTGATATACAAGCAGATACATGTACACATAGCATAGCTATTATATTATTAACACACGAAATTAACAAGGGAAAGGTTACAATTAAAACTTACGCATTTGGCAGATGAACGAGTTCAGAGTGTAACAATAATCGTCATCCAGTTGAAACCCTGGACTTTTATTCCTGTGTACAAGAAAGTGATATTATTAAATATTAAAGATGCTATTAAGAGTTTCAACTTAACTTTATAAGTATTGCGATATCTAAATTGAAATTTCGGCGAAAAGATGCTATCTGTCCGTGTTAGAATACTAAAATGATGTGTTTTAGTTAAGGTATTAACGTTTAGTATCACCATCCTTACTTGTTCAGTTACGTATGTCAAAATGAGAAGAAAACAGTCACAAAACATTTAGAACCTTAAACAAAAGCACCAAAGTAATGGGTTTGAAATGATTTAAGTACCACAAATTGGACTCGTCCATTCATGAGAAATAAGGATATGGAAATATCGCCCACCAGTAAATGATCTTACAACTCACCACATTTGGCAGCAGTCGTGATCTCCTCCACCGCTCGGCTGGAGCTCATGCCATAACTCACTATCACTGCCAAATGTTGACCCATTCAACCACTGGAAGACATTACGTTGGTCTGTTTCTCGGCACCCAACCCAATACCCATTTCTATTAGGCTTTGACAATTGTTCGTGCTGACGCAAATACATACGCAGTTCATTAAACACAGTTACCGACTCAAAAATAGCCAAATGGGCATCGATTCCATGAGTTTCATTCAATGTTGTACAGTAATCCACACTATCAGTCCACTGTTTTCCAACGTTGAAAATGATAAATTGGTCATAATTGTTGCTAGCTTTCCAATAACATCCTGAAACAAAAAACCACGTTTTGTGATAATCCTCTTAACTCTAAGATTTCAAGTTACAACATATTGTATGATGGCTGTCAGTTCAGAACGGACCTCCTAGCTTACACGAGGAGCGCAAATTTCGGTAATACTATTATAAATCCAAATCCAAAATAGGGACATTTTTAATTTGTTTCGCAAATATATTTTGTTGATATTTAAGAAACACGATTTATTATATTCAAAGGCTTTTACAGAAAACTGCTAAGCCGTATGACATACCTAAAGAAAGGGAATATTTTTTGCCTCTATCTACAAAACCTTACACTTTTTGTCATAAAACCTTAGCATTTGGGTGTTTGAGACACACACAATTCTTGTTTGAAACACACACAATCCTTGTTCGAAACACACACAATCCTGGTCATAAAACCTTAGCATTTGCCGTTTTGTGCAACAATTTACTCTGAAACAGGACACATCAAAAGATGCGTCAGTTCCAGGCGACAAAACAAACACTCCAGTCGAAACCACACCAACTTGTGTCTGCATCAACTCTCGTTAACGGAACCCTTGATGTCTTCTGTTTTAGAGTAAATTGTTACAGAAAGGATTGTGTGTGTCTCAAACAAGAATTGTGTGTGTCTCAAACACCCAAATGCTAAGGTTTTATGACAAAAAGTGTATGTGTGTAAAGGAATGTTTTCAGGAAATCATACCTCCAGAGTCTTGTACCTGTTGACATGCCATTGTGCTGAAGTCATTAACAATTACACACAGAAGAGCTGTTATCACCATGGACACTTGGGACCTGGCCATAGTGATAATCCCTGTTCAGATATCACAGTTACATGTAGTCCTGGAAAACTAGAGAAAACTTGATTTATGTACATTTTCATCGATTACACTTAGTATTAAACTTAGTTATCATCACTTGTAGATGTATTAGTCTACCTAAAATGTATATGGTATATGACCGTTAGAACCTATACTATGCCACAATGTGAGTAGCTATAACGGGTTATTTACAAGTTAAGTACAGTCGCTCTATTGTATTTATTTATTTATTACACCTTTGCAACGGTACATAAAAGTTATTAAATAAGATAAAATATACAGACACAGAACAAATACCCATGACAGTACAATTAAATAAGATAAAATATACAGACACAGAACAAATACCCATGACAATACAATCAAACAAAACAACAAGAAACAAAAAATGGCACTCCCCTGTCAAATCGCATGCTTACTTTATATGCCAATAACTCTTAGTGACTCAAGCTGGAATTTCGTTTGTCCCATAACGAACTTATGAATGTTTTTGTCAACTTTGTGACCCTTTCCCCAAGGTCATGGTTGACCTCCCATAAAGCCCTACTAAAAAGAATATTGAATTTATAGTTCAGACCCCCAGAGTGAAATTTACTGCATACATTATCAACACCAAAGTTTACAAATGTTTCATTTAAATGCAAGAAAAATGTATTTCTTATGTCGAGAAAAACTGGACACATAAAAAGAAAGTGATAAATATCTTCTTTCCCTCTCGAGCAGAGTTTACAATCTCCAGACCCTTTATAATTTGTCCAATTTACTTTATTCCCTTCTACATCAATGGAGTTAGATCTGACTTTAAAGTAAAGTGAGGTGCCATGGTGATCCACCACATCATTTACATAATTTTCTCTTCTGTTATCATTTTTCACCCAAGAATAGTGTTTTAAGGACTTCAAATTGTTTATATTACGTTTAAATGATACCATCTCATTGAGGTTACTAATGGATTTATAACTATTTATCCAATTTGTATTTGTTGGTTGTGTGGATCCATATATATGGTCTAGCCCGTTCTCCGTAAGGATATTATGTACATAGTTCGGCCAGTTCCATACTAGCTTTGCATTCCTATCATAAGACTTGTTGAGTTCAGTGAAAATCAACTTGGTCCATCTATCATCATTCATTTTCTGTAACCTATCAAGATATTTAATCCTTGAATTGTTGAGTATACTCTGTATGTCTGACCAACCTAAATCACCTAATACTGCATGACATGCAACATTCCTATTTACCCTAAAAAGAAATTTCCCAAATTGGTATTGGAGACTTTTCAACTTTTTTGTATCTACAGCACTTTGTAGAAACCATATACTACTTCCATAACTAATTGATGGTAAAACAATATTCATCCAGAGTACATCCCCATACTCAAAGCGGTTGAAACTATTATGATGGTTGATAAGAGATTTACAGTATGCAATTAACTTCATTCCTTTCTGGTATATCTTTTTAAAATGTTCATGATCTTTTAATGACTTTGTGATGATTATACCTAGATAATTATACGACTTGGTTTCCTTAAGTTTTAAGTCACCTAGCTTCCATACTGTGTCCTTAGTATGTAATTTCCGACCAAAGAACATTATTTCTGATTTAGTTTGATTAAATGAAAGTCTCCATTTCACTGCAAAGTCAGCTGCTATATGTAAAAGAGTTTGTAGTTCCCTATGATTATTTGCTATTAATACAACATCATCTGCCCAAAAAATCCCTGGGATTATTTGTGTGTCAATCTGAACCCCAACATTAGAATTCTTTAACATTTTTGCAAATTCATTTATATAGATAGAGAAAAGTAATGGGCTGAGAACACAGCCTTGTTTAACCCCTTCAGCTGTTTCAAAATAGTCTGTTTCAATATCATTCAACTTAACTTTGTTAAACAGCTTGTCATACATGTCATCAATAATTTTCCATACATGTCCTCTAATTCCCACTTTCCAAAGAATTACTCTAAGCCCATCCCTCCATACACAATCAAAGGCTTTGGAGAAATCTAAAAAGGCCACATATGTTGATTTGTTTAATGATTTTCTCAGGGTAGCTATTCCCTTTAACATGAAAATATTATCTTCACAACGTCTATCCTTTCTGAAACCTCCTTGAATTTCTCCAAGAATATTATTATTCTCAATAAATTCTCTTAACTTTGTTTCTATAACTTTTGTATATAATTTAGACAAACAAGAATTAAGAGTTATACCACGATAATTATTTAAATCTCTGGGGTCCCCACTTTTAAATATTGGAATTATTATCCCTTTCCTCCATTCATCTGGGATTTTATTTTGTTCAGCGAATGTTGTGAAAAGAATGGCTAATGATCTTATCAAATTATGACCACCATGCTTTAACAACTCATTGGGAATGTCGTCTGTCCCACAAGCTTTCCCATTTTGACAAGAACTAATTGCCTTTGTAACATCTTCATGTGTTATTTCAATATTATCAATTACTGGAAGGCTATCATCACAATTATGAACTCTGTCAAAATCTCTAATTAAGTGTAACTCTTGTAAGATTTGTTCATGAAAAGAGTTTCTAACATCTGTACTCTCCTCTAAGGCAACATTCATTTTTCCTAATGTATTCCAGTAGTGTCTCAAGTTACTTTTAATAACAACTTCATTACTGCTTACATGTCTATTACCACCCAGACAATCATATATACAAACCTGCCTAGACTGTGGTTTCTGTCCCTTTAAATTTTTCCAGAATAACTTACATGATTTCCCACCAGCTTTCGCAATTTCTACACTACGCTTAACTTGGTAATTTAAGATTTTGGAATTAACTAATTTACTTGCCCTTATTTTACGATCAACATAGGTGGACCAAAGTTCATTTCCAGTGGATTCCTCCTTGCAGTCAGAAGGGGTCTTTGCCCATTTTCTATATTTCCTACATGCCTCTCGTCTATCATTAATTAAATCTTCAATTTCGTTATCCCACCATCCTTTGCCCCCTTTACCAACAGACTTTTTTCCAATACCCTTCTGTGCTACATTTACCAACTTATTTTTCCACTCTTCCCATATTACATTTGGATCATTGTCTGTAAAATTAATACCCCAATTACAAAAGGAATCTGAAACTAGTTTTTCATACAATTTCCAGTCAGTGTTATTTTTAAAGTTCCATTTTTCATTTCTTACTATATCCTTCCTAGGTGGGGTGTGATCTGTATTTAAACATAACAGTAAAACATTGTGATCACTCCCAAGATGATATTCCATGTCATCATCCACTATAAATTTCTGTAAATTGTTAGTAACCTGGTCAGAGATTAAAAAATAATCGATCACTGACTGCTGATGATTTCTAAACCATGTAAAAGTTCCTTTTGCACAAGGCAAGGTGTTTACTATAGTCAAATCAGAATCTTCACAGAATTCAATAAGCATTTTTCCATTATCATTTTTCACCTTATCTCCATTTGCGATTTTTTCTCCTATTTTTCCATTAAAATCTCCCATAATGATAATGTTATCCATTCCTTGATTTTCAAATGTCAAAACATCTGTTAAAAGTTGGTGATATAGTTCCTCAGTTAAAGTCTTATTCTTACCATCAACTGGAAAATATACAACGCAAATACAAGTTACATCCTTTGATCCATTAAATTTCACTTTCACCCATAATCTTTCCCATTCATCATCATGAGAGTCTAGACATTGATCATCGATAATAATTACTGATTTGTGGACTAAGATTCCCAAACCACCTCCCTTGACAACACGTGGTTTTTGAATAAAATTATAATCAGGTATAACCACCATGTCATTCTTCTTCATAAATGTTTCACATAAACCAAAGATGCATATATTTTGCTTGTGCAATAGGTTTGATAGTTCTTGTTTTTTGGATTTCATACCCCTAACATTATTGAAACCAATTTTATAGGTTTTTCCTGCATTTAAACAATGGTAAGGAGTCAACGGAAAATTATTTTTATTTTTATATTGTTTATGGGATTCCGCAGTTTTCAGTTTTTCAGAAACAGTTGTCCCAAAGTTGTAGCAGTTACTAATAGTTCCTTCCTTATCACAGTGGTCCTGTATCTTCCAAGAGGAAGAAATGATATCGGCACACTCTTCCTGGCCCAATTCCTATATTGAGCGTTGACTACAGAACTTTGCCTTATGGCCGACTTTCTGGCAAGAATGACACAAAAGTTTAATTTCATGACGACAGGTGCGTAGACTGTGGCCAGGTTCACCACACTTATAACAACCCCTGACATGTGATCTGTATCTGTTGAAGTTGCTAGCGTTATACTTATAGCGTGTATGCTGCCCACATGTCATTTTAAGACTGTGATATGTCAGTTGTCAATGTAACATTCACTAATAGATGTCACCTAAGTCTGCGACCTACCATTTGTCAATGCGACTTTAACTATTAGATGTCACCTCTGCGACCTGCCATTTGTCAATGTAACATTCACTATTAGATGCCACTTGAGTCTGCGACCTGCCATTTGTCAATGTAACATTCACTATTAGATGCCACTTGAGTCTGCGACCTGCCATTTGTCAATGTAACATTCACTATTAGATGCCACTTGAGTCTGCGACCTGCCATTTGTCAATGTAACATTCACTATTAGATGCCACCTAAGTCTACGACCTGCCATTTGTCAATGAGACATTTGACTACTACATCATCAATTGCTGCCCAAACCCTACAGATGTGGCACAATGTCATTAGCACCATTTTATTCATCCCCTTGTAAGTTTTCAATATATTTTCATAACTTTCAAACTTTGGTTACTTTACGGTGGTCTTGAAATTGACCTGTAGATAGTACGAAAATTATACTGTCAATATCATTTGCATTAAATTAATGCAACACCAAACTTCCGTTTATTCATTTATGGTGTTGATGATTTTATCATCCAACCATTTGGGTATTGTATCATTTATGTTTATAAGAATTTTAAAATGGAATAAAGTATGGATTCACTTTAGAGAAGAGAAGGGAGCTGAAGGAAACAGCTATATAGGACTAGACTAGGAAATTCGATCTGCTCCCTGGCTACTTCTAAAATGACCCAAGTGAACCATGAACATTGTATGCAGTCTGAGTTAATTCCCTAAAGGCCCAGTGATCCCGAGTACAATTGGAGATATGAGAGTGATTCTAGTATAGTTACATGATCTGTCAGCTAGGTGCGGAGATCAAAGAGTAACACTGGTGAATAAGTAACACAGATGGAAAATAAACGTTATAACATTAGAGATTGACCCATTTGTTACATTGGTGAACCACACACTTTTGTTACACTGGTGGACGAACTGGACTTGGACAAGAAGGACCGTTATGTGCGTAATGACACAAAGTTTAAACTTTACGAAGAATTATTGACAACCCTAAGAAGAAGGAAAAATAGCCGCTGGGTGAGTGACAAATACCGCTATATTCAAGTTACAATGATGGAGATCTGGGTTTGAACGAGAAGGAAAAGTACATACAAAAAGATGCGGAGATGATTCGAGAACTTTTCGAAAGGAAATTATGTGACAATGGTGGGAATCCTACTCGAACAAGATCTGGTAACATATTGCAGTGACAGAATAGGACATTGCAGAAGGAGATAGTGTGTCTGAAAGCATGGAATTGTGAATAAATAGAAAACGATAGAGACTATAACAAACTTTGCAGTGAAGGACAACAAGGACCGACCATCCGGCATACGCGATTGGTAAAGCAGAGACAAAGACGAGTTTTAAAGAAAACTTTAATTATCACAAGATATCGTACTCTGATGCAGAATGCAGCAGTTTGCACGAGAAGTACATGTTTAAGACCTTTGACAGACAAAGAACTCATTAATCATACGGTAGTAAACATTTTTTACAGAAATTTTGTTATTTCTATTCGTGATCAGCGATTTTATTATTTTTACAAAGCTAATTAGGACAGAGAAATGTATAAGAAATAATAATCGTTTTCTCGATTCACTTTGACGACCAACATTTTTTGAAATCTGTTTTCTTATCGGAACCATTTCGATTAGTGATGCTGTTTTGCATCTCAATACATACAAGCAGAAATAATACTAATGATGAATTATCTCAGGAGAAATTTGAGTTTAAGAATAATTATATTTATCGAAGTATGGAGTACTGGAAACTCCTATCGAAGTCTTATTTACTCAGAGATATTGTGTGCCGAAAAAGCTTGAGATAAATGCGTTGCTCACTTGTTGAGTTTGACTTTGACTTTGACTTTATGATGTAAAGTTCCTACAATAAAGAAAGGAACTGTGTTAATATAGTACATATTATATTGTATTATATTGAATCTGCAGTACGAGGTAAATATTGAGTATAAAACAGAGATCCGACTGAAATGAAATGTATTATTTTCAATGCAAAATTCCTTTCAAATTCCACAAACAAATATGAAACTCCTCAGATGCTTAAAACCTGTTTGTTTTAGTTTTTTATAAATAAGAATAATATAACTTGTTTTAATGAAATTGTCATCTATTTCATGATGTTTTAGTTGTCAGTGAAGAGTACCTGTATGATTGATTTTGGCAAGTCAAAACTCAAAAGGTTTTTTTTGTTTATCTGTGAGAAAGACAGGTATGACTGTGTGAGTGAATGAATAGTCTGGCCAAACATTGTATGATAAAGGACTCGAAAGGTACTTCTTGAGTAACCACTCGAAATTTCTTCAATGATGAAAAAGATAATCGCTACATTTCAAAACTTTGAAAGTAAACTGACTCGAAACCAGACTGTTGATCAAGAAATGAGCAAACGTTCATAACTATTCCAAGTTTAATTTCTTAGTTTGTACTTTTCTCCTGTTCTGTCGATTTACAAGATAATAACGTATTAAATCTATGAAAGACAATTATTTTGAATATTGTAATGTCTGATAGTGGAAGTCAGACTTTACTTTGGGAGGAGGTGACGATGTTACACATGACAGAACACAATGATATTCCGATTTCTGATATTCGCATAGGGGTTTTGATGTGACGCGAGGTCACAGTGAGCTCTCAGCTGTCATCAATTAATACTTTGAACAAATGTTTGCATTTCGCGAATGGTATTCTGAGATGACAACATCAAGAGTTATGATAATATCAACAATGTCAAATAATGACTAATTACAGGCAGTTGAGTTGTTTGGTTACTTTTCATATCTGTCAATATTATTTGCATTGAATTAAGGCATTGACATTCTTTTGTGAGATACAGTCAATTCTAAAAGTAGTTGGTAAAATTCTACAAGTAGGAGGAAACTACTAAACGGAGTGGATTGGACAAAGGGGGTGTGTCCCTTCCCGCCATTAAATTTTTTAAACATTTTGGGACCCAAAGTATGCGGTCATGTGATATATTGACGGGTTCAGCTGATTAAAAACACGCACTTCTGATTACAAAAGATATATTGCAAATATACAGAGAAAAATGTGAATGTATTACATAGTATAATTTTGTATACCATAACCACTCGGTATCGAAAAAGTGAATTTAACAGCGCGCACGCACATATCTTCGGAACCCAATGGATACCCGAGGAGTCAGCTTTGAAACGAGGATGTGAAGCTCTTACACAACTTCCCGTCATATTAATACAACAATTACTGGAAATTGAATGGTAAAATATATGCAGTCTACCATCGTTGAAGCAACTAGTGTTAACCATACATCTACCCTCCTTTAAGTGAAAAGTGATTCATACAGCATTACATGTTTGCACTCCGAACTGACCAACCAATATCCCATGGCATTGGCCAACAATAAGTAAAGTGTACGTGCACTTTTAAGGACGAATCTATTTAAGAGAATAATAGATTGCAGGGCACGAATCATTGTATGTGTATTGTCTCGAACATTGCATTGTTTGTTGTCTTGAAAGCGCAATCACAAAGACATTGAAATCTATTTTATGACGTTCCTTCCTGGTACAAATGTTTCTCTACATCACCTCTACTTGCTCAGAAGTTTGATAAAGACACCAAGGCAAGTCAATTAATGTCTGTTTAGTCTCAGAGACGCTATATATAGTTGCTACATTGTCTGTAGATAAGTTATTTTCATAACAGAATTTCAGTGTGATATAAAACACTAGAGGAAATACTTACTAGATTGTTAGGTTTAACAGTATACAATCCGATTACGTTGAAATTCGCGTATCGAAGAGATTTAAAGAACCACCAATGAAAGAGGTTGTACCAGGATGTGGGTCTTGACAAAAACTGGTTTATTGTGATAAAATATTATAGTATAGGCTTAAACGTCGACGACCTTTAACCCTGCAGATACTGAGTCTGCCAATGAACAAATAACTTTTATACTCTGCTATGCCATATTCAATGAATGATCTCTTTGACGACAGGAGCAGAGTCCAATCATGTGGAATAAAATATTTCAAATAGTGTGAAATATACAATTTCCTAGTTTTGTTGTTGTTGTTGTTGTTGTTATTATTATTATTATTATTATTATTATTGTTGTTGTTGTTGTTGTTGTTGTTGTTGAGGTTTGTTTTATTTAAAATAAATATTATGGTGACGGTTGGGGGATGAGATGGTTTAGGGTGTATGCAAGAGAGCAATAAATCAGATAAAACCCACGACGACAGTAATAATGGTGTATCAAATGTAACAACTCGGGCACACTGTTTAGTTTACATGTAAGTTTTCCTGTACAAGAATACATTCGCATTAAAGACATCCATCCATCAATACGTACGTACATTTATTGAAACTTATTCAACTCGTGACACATAAAGGGCACACAATTCAAACAAGTCATTGTGAATATTTGTTCTTCACCAGAATTACTTATGATTTGAAAGCTGTCTAGCAGCAGTATATTTAAATTTAGTAAAACACGTAACACTTAATGACACTAAGAATTGTAGGGAATGAAATAGTGCATGAAAACAACGAGCTACTTTGAGACACAATAAATATACATATGCACTCGTCATCGGCAGTTGTTATGTTCAACAACCATAGACGCTCCACCAACGTGGAGGGTCTATGCAACAATCAAGTATTCCTACAGTCAGTCTACACATAGACCTTCCACCAACATGTCTATGGTCTACGGAGTCACCCAGGCCCAGCAACATAACACCTGTGGGCTCTGTATGAGTAATTGTTCGTGTCATTATTCCAGGATCGTCCCCAAATCGCAGTCGTCTTGTGAGCAAGACACAGTTGGGTGATACAGCCTATCCGTCGCATGTAGAACACTCACTGTGGAGAACACTAAACCACAGGGAGTCAGGCTTGTTCCATAAGCCTCAGCAAAGTGGGAGTTTATCAACATCAACTTGATGCGTCGTGGTCTACAGCGAACGGGGTCTATTGATTAAGATGTATTTATATGGTATAAAGGTTAATTTCGTCAAATGGCAAAATGTCGATATATCTACAGAAAGTGTATTATCTTCAATTATTGAAAGCCATGACAAGTAAAGGTAAGCAAGAAACAATGGCGACAACAGCTTCTGCCATAATTTTGTACAGCCTAATTTCACCACCATACCGACAAAACTCTGCAACCGGCAGTACGTTAACATTACACAGACCAACTTCAACTTCTGTCGCCGTGAATGATGTCAGATGGTCACATTGGCAGATAACGGATTCGCCTGTCGTGTTGAACACCTAATTCATTAAAACAGAGAGAGGATTTTTCAGTTTCAAGAATTAAGACAAGTCAAAAGTAATATGATTTATAGATCACGTATCCATTGGCAACGCTCACTGCCACTTTACGAATATTACATGGATATTATAGGTAGTCTAATATTCATTGGAAATGCTCACTGCCACTTTACGAATATTACATGGATATATTTAGATATTATTCACGTATATTATTCTTCGTTCAGCCCACCACCACCACCACCACCACCACCACCACCACCATCACCACCACCACCACCACCACCACCACCACCACCACCACCACCACCACCACCACCACCACCACAGACAATTATTGTTGTCGAAGGTTTAGCAAAGGAAAATACGAGTGACCTAAGGGGTATTTTCACTCAAAGTAGGAGACGAGAACAGAGAAGACACTTAGGCCACTCGTATTTTTGGCTGAATGAAGAAAGTATTGTACTGTTGGGAATAACATAATTATACATGTGTAATATTTCCATATTTCATAATTATGATATTTATGATAAAAATTAGGAAGAGTATTGGTGACTTTAAGTGTCTTATTTCAATCCCCCAGAATGAATGACGTTGACACACGTTGTTGTGACGTAGAATTACCGTGTTTAACTTGGATTGCTTGTGGTACAGGTATCATTATGATATCATAAATATCATAATTATGAAATTGGAAATATTATAACCATTCTAAGTAACCATGATAGAACATTTTGTCGTCTGGAAAACTTCAGAAAAGTAGTTACTATGTATTATGACATTATGCTAACCTGACAGCCATCAGATTGCCACATCGTGTTGGTTGTGTTCCAGTACCGACAGAAAGCCATTCTGACAGACAGGGTACCATTTATATACTGTAGATCTCCATGTCCTATCACATGATAACAATAGAATACATTTATTAATTGACTAGAAATCACTTCTCATAATTAATTCTCCTTTTCATCCGAGAACAGACCACTATGGCAAACCTTTTCATAAAATTGCAAGATGTTTTTTCAGGATAAAGCAAAAATATGACTGTTTTGAATGTCTGTCTACTCACAAAACTCAATACTTTCAACTGCGTCCATATTTAAGTAAATACTAACGTTAACGTTGAATTTCAATCAAAATTCAGACTTTGATTTTGTACTGATTTCCACTAATTCAAATATTTATTTTCAATTACAATATAACGTCAAATACATTTTGTATCCCATTTTCAATTAAGTCAAAATATTGTATAAACCAGGGATAATAACTAAGGTCTTAGATAACTTTTATTCACAAAATGCAATCAGCTTACACGCCATATTCCGATTATGAGGACAAAAGACAGTATAATCTTGCCACTAGGAGTGCTGTCCGTGAAGTACCTTATGGACCATAAGTGAGGGCCATGATAGTTGACAGGTATTAGCCTCCTTTGAACAAATCACTATTTCGCAGTGTATCATGTCAAAATTTGGTGACATTCTAAAACAATCCAAAACATTGTGAAATTTATTTCAGATCACTATTAGAGACTTTTGCCTCCAATTTCCTCACGGAGGGGGGGGGGGAAGGGGCTTGTGAATATTCATACGGAGTAAAGCGGTGGTCAGTGTGTTATGATGATATAACAATAATATTGCTTTACTCGTACGAAATACAATACTTTCAATAATATAAATTATAGTTTAGTTATATATAGTACCTGGTTTGATTAGAAAATAAATGTCATCCGTAAATTCTCTAAAGAGTACTGCTGATAAATTGTATCGTGACAGCCGCCACTTCTCATCATAAACATCATTTTCAGGTACACTTCCAGACTTCACTAATAAGTCGACGATTGCAGAAGAATCTTCAAATTGAAATGTAAACTTGATAACAGTCTCTGGGATGGAAATATTTAGGTTTCCATCGATGGTTTCATTAACGGTCAAACTGAAGTTCATCATATCACGGAAATCTTCAACGTCATCAGAATTAAACATAGTTAAGGTTAACATTCCATTCAAAGGAACCGAATTTAGATTTTCATCGAAGATGTCAAGATCCAACATAGGTAAGTCACGTAGGTAAGTTTCACTCCAAAAGTAAGGATTCCTTGGAAATGTCTTGAACTACAAAATAAACAAAACAGTTCATGGATGCTTCGTACGGTTTCTCAAGCAGTGCTTTGAAACAACTACTTCACATCAATGTCAATAGGACTCTAGCTATGTGCTATTCATCAGGTACTATTATGAAATATCAAAGCCTTTGTTTCTATCTCTATACGCTTTGTGGCTTGTAGTGCTGTAATGCAAACATTACTTGTAAATGCGTGCAAACAAATTTAAAGTTTCGACTAGTTTATACCTCAGAGGTTTTTTCAAGAAAATTGATACAAACAAACGAACAAACAGCCAACCCAAAAAGCACAAGCATTCAAACCATAAACAAACAAACAAACAAACAAACAAACAAACAAACAAACAAACAAACAAAGTGAAAGAAAATACACAGATCACAAATTTCTGTATGTATTGTGACAAAACATTCATACTTAAGCTTGTCAGAATGCTTGTTATATTAATTTGTAAAACGTTAACATCATGACAAATTTTTATTTTGATATTCTTAAATGGTGTTATATGTGAAGAGATGTTTGTTTTTCTAATCTGTGCAGACATTAGACAAACCCACCTTTGTGGCAAGTATCCAGTTTGATTCATTCATATTATCAGTGTGATTGATTTGGCTAGGTAATCTGAGACTACCACCAAAAGACTCAAGAACTTTGTTACGTATGGCTTTAGAATGCCCTTTACTGAGTTGAATTTCGACACCAGATGTATTGAAGGTACTATCTGATTCACCTGGTACCATCTTCATCAGAAGTAACTGCGAGATATTATCAATCACATCTATAGTCCGAGTAACCACTCCTTTCAACTAGGATTTACAATAACATGAAAACAATTCATTAGGTAATAGCTGCCGGTCTGCCCACCCGCCTGTCTGTCTGTCTGTCTGTCTGTCTGTCTGTCTGTCTGTCTGGCAGTCTGTTGGCAAAACTCAGCTTACGTCATACAGTAGTGATTTACCAGGTTTTCATGTCCTTTTCACTATTACTTATTAATACTTTAGTTGATTACCTAACATAGATTATCTTGTTTAACATAATCATCGTGAAAGACATTCAGCTTATGTACTGTTATCAATGTGATACATGCTTTAATTTAACAAACCATAAACAAAATGTTTCAATGTTTACTTACATTATCCTGAGTCTCTTGATTCATCGGAATACCATGATGCTTCTTCATTGTGTTTTCCACGCCCTCTATTATGTTTGATGTGCTAAAGATTATATCTGTATAATAGTAATAATAATAGTAATAATAATAATAATAATAATAATAATAATAATAATAATAATAATAATAATAATAATAATAATAATAATAATAATTAATCATTTTAATTAACATATACTTTCCCATCTGTAATTGCATATTTATTTAACGTTTGCCTGAGTCATGTCAATATTCGGTTATTATTAGTTGAGAATTCTTTTTAAGTAATGGATGGCTAATTAGTTTTATTTCTATATACATAACCCATAATCATACGTTCCTACAGATATGACGTCATAGTGATTTGTATCACAAGCTATAATGATCTAATTTAACTTAATTAACTTTTGATTAAGGACATTGCAAAAGACTGCAAGATTGTTGATACGCAAAGGATGAACACCCTACGGAACTCTTAAGAAGATTTTAAACATTATGTTTACCTTCTGTAGCCTCTCGTAGAGTCATGCCATCGCTTAATTTACCTGAATTTACTAGTAAGCTTATGCCCCTTTCGAGAATCAAGGACGCCTTGATCTGTGAAAACAGATACATGAAACAGAGGCACAAATAATTAGCTATTTGACATCTTGAATAAACTTGTACTACATACTTACTAGAAGAAGGTATTCTAGGCTAAATAATATAAATTGGAAGTAGTATTGACACACAGGAATACAGCCGTACTTCTACGGCATTCCACACAACACCGGACTGTACATGGAAGCACACATAGAACACGGTTATGATCTCATTTTCACGAACGTTTTTTTTTACCTAACGGTGACTTGACACGAAATCAGTTTCCCGGCATCCTCCTCCAAGCCCTTCGAAAAAGAAAGGGTGCCCTTATTATGACCATCTCAGCATTTTTCAAAACCAATAGGTATTAATTAATTAATAATTGAAAC
Organism: Glandiceps talaboti; assembly: GCF_964340395.1. Taxonomy (NCBI): domain Eukaryota; kingdom Metazoa; phylum Hemichordata; class Enteropneusta; family Spengelidae; genus Glandiceps; species Glandiceps talaboti. The sequence goes on along the minus strand of NC_135551.1, from coordinate 31,616,535 downwards.
TATCTTAATTCATTTACCTGAGAGTCAACTGCAAGCGAGTCTGATGAACTGACCGTTGTTACACTTCGGACTGCCTTTGCTACCTGTGAACCAACAATCGCTGCCGTATGTGCAGGAAAAGAGGTGCCTGACATGCTTTCGTCGTAGAGGGTGTCTAACAATTCATGCGTTATCTGAAAATTACGAATGTTGGAATGACAAATACACCCTATCTGAAATTATTTCAATATTCAAATATGTTTTTCGTTCGAATTTTTGAAAACTCATTTGTTCTAATCTAATCCAAAGTAAAGAAAGTACACAAGTAATTCGGAAGACAACACCTACATAGTAATCTATTCGTGTCATTAAAATAATAAAACGTTCAGTAAATATCACGTGACATTAAATCACCCCCTCCTGTGTTTATATGATTCACAAGTTGGATTAATATGTCATAGACAGATTTCATACAAAACAATGTTTTCTTTGATGATATAATTAAGTAGTTAAATAATAAATGGCTTTGTAAGACTTGACGCCATTTATATTGGAGCCATCATGGAATGACAAGAGCGCCCTCTTGACAAGAGGCTGAGAGAATTCTGTTTTCATGCCTTGACTTGTTTGTTAAATGTTTATAAAACTACAGCCCTATTCAAGTTAACGTTCAGCGGTTCTGTTTGATACAACCATGCAGAAACCAAAATTTTATCTAAAAGAAATTAACTGACATTCTGTCTAAAAGAAATTAACTAATGTGCTACCACGCAGACCTGGGATGGGGACCAAACATCAAATACAGATGTCAAAATATGAATCTAGTTGCAGTACATTTAAATGGTTTATTTAATTTGAATAAATTCAAAATGAAGCAAGCAATTGCAGTGTTGTTATCTTGGTGTAGAATATGCAGTTTCTTGTGGTTTCTATGTGGTTATATCAAACAGAACGATAACGGATTGTATTTCTGTGACGCATGTTACATTACAATATAAAATATGAATTTACCTGACTATTTGGCGTTGTGTGACTGAAAGTGTCACCGATTGTGTTGATATAACCTGCAAGTACACTTAAATCACCTTCGTTAGATGAATGACCAAGCCTCTCAGTAATTAACAATACATTGTCGATTGTTAACGTATAATCGTTTTTCTTCGTCACCTATGAAAGATAGAATGCTTTTACACCTCAAAGTACTAACTTTGTAGATTCTTGGAGGCTCATCTACGACGGTTAGAATTATATAAACATGTAATTGTAGTTAGTCAAGGCATAGACCCAACGGTCTGGTCAAGTGAACAGCCATAACGATTGCAGTACAATGTCCGCTCAAATATTTAGAAATATAATACATTATACATTATGACTTTAGAATGCATTTTTCACTGAATACTACGCGTATAAATAACTCTTTTCACTATGCAAAGAACTCTTTTTGCAAAGAACATCAACTGAAACGTTGATTATTGCATTGTAACATCATACATAATATGAACATTAATTTACATATATCACCTGTATGTCTAGTTCCACTTCGGAAAATGCACCCATGCAATCCGATATGCTCACTTTTACGTGTAACGTAAACAAATTAGCGTCTTGGCCAGCTCGGAGGAGTAACGGTGGCGAGGTTTCATTATCACCAATATATATTATGTCATAACTTGTGAGTGTTTCATTATCAGAAATTCCTATAGCATACGTCAGTGAGGGAGGATTTCCATTTGGACACATGGTTACTGTATCATCTATCCACCCATTGCAGCTCACTATAAAACTGGTTTCCATAGCCACGCCTGTAACTCCAAATAAAAACACTTCTCTGAAGTATATATCAAACAAAGAAATTGTCATTTCGAAAATAATACGCCCTATAGCCTCAAAGTGCAGGTGTATGAAATTAGACATCTGACTTCTGTTATACACTTAATACAACCACATGCAACACGTGGATGCAGGGGGGAGCAAGAGAGAGAGAGAGAGAGAGAGAGAGAGAGAGAGAGAGAGAGAGAGAGAGAGAGAGAGAGAGAGAGAGAGAGAGAGAGAGAGAGAGAGAGAGAGAGAGAGAGAGAGAAGATCTAGAAAGTATGGGGCAGGTGACAATGTTCTTGTTACTAACTAGACTAATGAAAGTGTGGTATTAAAGGTATGTTTGTTTATTTGTTTTCTTTAATCACTAACTTAACTCATTATGAACTATTCCAAAACAAAATCTTACCTATGGTTGGATCGATCTTGCATGATCCACCTTCTGGTGAACTATTAACAGAGAATTGTTTGACATGATGACCTGGTGCTCTAGGTGAACCTTCAAATTTTGTCAGGACTTGCAATGTATACGTTTTTCTCTTTTCCAAGACGTTCGGTTTCAAAACAAGTCCAGTTGAATTAGTCCCTTTAAGATAAAGTGTTTATTAAATGGCAGATATTCTTCTAGTAAGTACAACTCATAATTGCATTCATGTACTTATAAGGAGTTAGATTTAGTCATAATCAACAGAACCCACATCAAACTTTAACAGTTCGAGTGTTACACTACTCAATCTACAATTTTCTTGGTCAGTCAGTCAGTCAGTCAGTCAGTCAGTCAGTCATTCAGTCACCCAGCCAGCCAGCCAGCTAGCCAGCCAGCCAGCCAGCCAGTCAGTCAGTCAGTCAGTCAGTCAGTCAGTCAGTCAGTCTATTCATTTGATCTCCCTACACTAGATAGAGTAGAGAAAATCGATGTATAAGACATCAGAATAGAAACTGGCTGGTCTCAATAAAGCTGAAACCCATTTCACCAATTAATAACTTATTAAAACATACCTGTACGTGTCATTTCATTGAGATTATCTACCATTTTATAGTTAGCATCACCAGAGTGTACCATTAGTGCCCACTTAGCGAACATATGGTCTCCCTCATTACAAGATGTACATGCAACGTAGACGGATACTTCAGAAGTTGGGTTTACAAGACTGTCACAGTTATAGACACACCTAATGTATAAAGTAGTCATAAATTCTATCTTAGTAAACTTACGGGTCACCAGGTACATGAAGTTATTCGGTTTGTTATAAATTTTATTATTGTTTTAATGCCTTTTCGTTTCACATAATGCTAGGGATGAAAACGGTTTTTGACTTTGCCGGTTTCTAGGTGAGCGTCATTGTCAAGTAATCACCGAAAGAGTTTACAATAGATCCAATTTTGGCTCCACTTAAGAATGTCAAATGTAGTTCTGATCTGTAGTAATTTAGTACCAACACCGCTTGACTAGTTTTGCGCCGTGAGCGGGCAAGTCTTTCTGATAACACTAAAGAGACTACTTTTTAGTATACACTTGAGATGAGTAGTGTGACGTTCTTTTGATGGTTTGTACTTTAATGCTTTGGTATTTCCACTTGCTTATAAGATATGTATTCTTACGCTTTTGTTTCAAAAGGAATGTGATCATATTTCCATCAATGCAGGTTTTGTTCAACTTTCTGACATACCTTATTTCTATTCTTGACGATCCTGAAACATAAAACAAACATAAGAAACTGGTAAACCTCCATGATGGATTACTTTTTGTAATGAATCGTAAGAAAACTCAGGGTAAAATGAAATGATAACCTTGCAGTAACTGTTCATCCAAGGCGCATGTCATGTAATATGAACAGCAATGTGTCAAATGTAAGACTTTTAACAGTGTAGCAATATTGTGCCATGTAAGTAAAGTTGTATGAGGAGTAGGTCTTCTTCCAATATGGTCTACGAGACCTCGTTTACAGATTTAACGTGATGCATTTGTTGAGAGGGAACAGTACTTCCGGTAGGATGTGACGTGAGTGGACATATTATAGTTGTTGTATATTGTATATTGCGACAAAGTATGTCGATAGATGAGTGTTATGATAATCATAATTGAGTGAAGTCCTCATTTTTCATCAATTTATCAAAAATGAAACTTGTGAGGGCAAAGTGATATTACTTAAAAATATACGTTCGTAATTCAGCTAAAAAAATACTCATGCATTTGTCACTGAGTCACTCATAATTTCCTAATATTATTATTTTTATTTTCTCTATATTTCTAATAAACATTTACACTCACAGGCTATTACCATCTCAATATCACTATGCCCAATTAATACATTTCCCTGACATCTACTGACCCGGCTAATGGTAAATTAACATAATTATATACCATCATTCGGATCGTTAAATGCTTACACGTGTTAGGGCAATGTGTTAATCGGACAGATAGCCGATGAGTTTTTTCTAGGATTTGCAATCCACTAATTAATGTAAATTTCATAAACTCAGTGATAACGGTAGGAAATAGCAAAAGACAGTCAGAGGAATCCGTAACACTTAAAGTAAGAAAATCATATTTATTCGTCCTGGATCCTGTGGCTAATGAAACAAACATATTTTGGAGTAACATCAGTCTTTTTAGAATCCAATATGGCCGTCGAATATTGCGTTGACTCTGAGGCAAAAAGTGATTATCGATATCCGTGAAAAAAGATGTTGAACCGCTGAAAAGATCTTTATTTGTTCTAAAAAACAAGAAACAAGCTTTTATAAGACAAAGTTTTGAGAGATCCTAAGAAATTTGCTTTTGAGGGGATTGGTCTCCAGGGCACATTCTACCACGACGTCAATTCATGATGGTCATATGTATATTTGGTCGTTTTGTAATGCATCTAAGGTTAAAATTAACTATCAATTATTATGTAGGATACCTGTATTTGGTAATAAGTACACGTCAGAGGCTCTACTACCTCCTTCTCCACCTCCAGTACAGCCAGAAGACACCCCTAGAGTGTCGTAGGTGAAGTAAGCCTCGGCACTGGAGTAACATTCGCCAGAATACTGGATAGTAAATATATCATAACCCCGCTCTGCAGCCACAGTTGCACAGATTCCAACAGGATCAGATATTGAATAAGGGTCATGCAATCTGTAGTCTGTGTAATCCATTGACGGGACAACACGTGCTTCAGAATCGTCTTTATAGCATCCAATGTTGTTGTATGATAAGGGTTCTATGAAACGAGATATGAATAAAGAATGAAAGAGTGCTAAGCCGTTACTTTGACAACGACTAGAATGGGAATGAATAGATATTTACCCGTTTACAAATGTAAAATGTTTACATTACATATGTATGTGTGTCATTACATTTGTCAAGTACTTAAACTTTTGTACACACACACACACGCACACACGCGCGCGAGCACACACACACACATACACATGCTGACATGCATGCATACATACATACATACATACATACATACATACCTACATACATACATACACACACATGCTGACATGCATACATGCATGCATACATACATACATACATACATACATACATACATAGACACAGACACACACATTCATACACACATTAACGCATTATATCAATGTGTTATTTGTATTGAACACATTATGTATTCGACAACATAGAATGTATAATTGTACGGATCAATTAAGAAAGTACTCTAGAATGTGACCATATTTATAGCTTTAAAGCATAGCGTTAAGGTCACGTGTTGCTCTTGTATATTGATCATGTATCAGTGACCATGTGAGGTGGAATGAAGATAGCATTCTATGAATGATGGTAAGTTATCTGAGAGTGTGCTCTTGATACATCCGTTAGCGATCCATTAACTAGCATTTTATGATAAACGGGTAAACTATATTTCCATCATTGAAAAACTCCAGCAGATGTGGCTGAGTTGTTTGTAGGTTGCTCCTCGTTTTGTTCTTATTGCTGCATGAATTAACTATATGGTGCTTTCAGGCCATGGCAGCAATCATTTATATCAGAAATAATGGATTTCAAGTTTGCTGGCGTTACTCAGCTCCTAAATGTTTCAAATGATTGTTTATTATTTAGCAATGAAAGAATTTCAAATTAGTTTAGGTTATATCCGACATCCTTTACGTCTGATAACTTTAGTATAAAATGAAAATAATGTGCTATCAATGTTAACTTATGAAAACAAACTCTCATTGTAAGTTGTGTTTCTCTTACCACAAATATCACATTCATTGATGTTTACTGATGAAAACATATGGAGAACAATAAATGGATCATCAATCCATGAAAAAATCGATCCACCACCATAGTTACCACAGATTGCAAAGTTGATGACATCATGTGACTTGATCGCCAAATCATAGAGATTAAATCCAGTGAATTCGCGTGGAGTTGTTACTGTTGTATCAAATGTTCCACCTAGACTGCCCTGTTTCTGTCCCAAAACAAATATTCCACCTTTTGGTATGGTTTGGTTGACGGCAAAGTTTTTCTCATTTCTTTCTCGTTTGAAGTCAATATAGAGATTCCAATCACCATTAGCAGAATCAAAAGAAAAGCATATATGATGCCATTCGTCTGGAGTCATACTCTGTATTTGTTGAGGAGATGTAACATCCATAATGATTAGTTCAGTGTTCGGTATCTGCAGTAAAATAGCGGTTGTCGTTGTATGTAAAGCATAATTAAAAATAGTATTCTGAGTAATAGTTCCACCCTGTCTGAACCAAGTACAAGCGCTGACGGCAATCAACTCTCCGTCGTCTTGAAAACGTTGCAGACGTCCATGAGATGTGTAGTTGAGGACAATCGTCTTATCTCTAAAGTTGTCTTCTGTACTTACATCTGTAAAAATACAATAATGTATTCTTTGACATAACTATCTTCTACTTGTAAAAATATCAAATCAATGAACGATATCAAACTATAAATGGCCGTTTCATAACTCGTTTAGTACGTATACCCTTTATAATGAAACTAAGGATTAAGCGAATAGTTTGTAAAATGTACGTTGTATTTTGAGTGGAAGTTTCAGCGTTTTCATGGAATTAACAAACATAACAGATGCATGGAATGATAAAGATTTACTAAATGAAGTTGTCTGTCTGTACTTGTCTTTATATTTAACTAAAACGTATGTATTTGAAGACATGTATATATGCATCAGCTGTTGTTGGTATTTATATTTCCCTGAACCTGTACGTTTCCTGACATTATTACTATTTAGGCACTGTTGACTCATTAGCATTTTCCTACTAAATTTGGTAATATAATTCGCATATGAGTAACTATGAATGAGAGGTCATCATAAAAATAATCATAGCATGAACTTGTAAATATTTTATTGAATGTTCGAGTTCTTACCTGGTCTTAGAAACATATAAACTTGAATGGCCCAAGGACCTCCTTGGCCATCTGTTGAACATAAGGAGGATTCCCCATATTTGGCATATGTTTGGTGGGCGGTCATCCCAGATTGACAATAACCACTATTTTGCAATCCAAACATCAAAAAGTTATTTTCAAATGCTACTTCAGCGCATTTTTGTATTGGGTCTATTCGATATGTATAGTCGTCACTTAGTCTTGGATCGGTTTGCTCCAACGTCGGAATAGCTCTATCCAATGTGTCTTGGTAACATCCTATTTCAACGTACTCTATGTTCACCAAGAAAATAAAATGAAGACATTTCATATATCTTAATGCCTTAGTCATTTAATGAGGGTTGTCAGTGGCCGAGTGGTCAAACCACTTGCCTCTTACCACTGCTGTCAAGGTTTAAACCCATTCAGGGTTGTCAGTGGCCGAGTGGTCAAACCACTTGCCTCTTACCACTGCTGTCAAGGTTTAAACCCATTCAGTGTTGTCAGTGGCCGAGTGGTCAAACCACTTGCCTCTTACCACTACAGTCAGGGTTTAAACCCATTCAGTGTTGTCAGTGACCGAGTGGTTAAATCACTTGCCTCTTCCCACTGCTGTCAAGGTTTAAACCCATTCAGGGTTGTCAGTGGCCGAGTGGTCAAACCACTTGCCTCTTACCACTGCTGTCAAGGTTTAAACCCATTCAGGGTTGTCAGTGGCCGAGTGGGTAAATCACTTGCCTCTTACCAATACTGTCAGGGTTTAAACCCATTCAGTGTTGTCAGTGACCGAGTGGTTAAATCACTTGCCTCTTACCACTACAGTCAGGGTTTAAACCCATTCAGGGTTGTCAGTGGCCGAGTGGTTAAATCACTTGCCTCTTACCAATGCTGTCAGGGTTTAAACCCATTCAGGGTTGTCAGTGGCCGAGTGGTTAAATCACTTGCCTCTTACCACTGCTGTCAGGGTTTAAACCCATATGCATTCAGGGTTTGATTAAATTAAATTTACCAAGTAAGTAAGAAGAATGTCGTTCAGTTTCCCCCGGGTACTCCGGTTTCCTCCTACACTAACACCTAAAATTTCCCCTTGTTGGGGAATGCCTGTTGAATGGTAAATAAGTAAATAAATAAATGAATAAATATTGTTGAATAAAATAATAACTTTAATATAACAAGTCGTCACCACCACCACCACCACCACCACCACCACCACCACCACCACCACCACCACCACCACCACCACCACCACCACCACCACCACCACCACCACCACCACCACCACGACCACCACCACGACCACCACCGCCACCATCATCACCACCACCACCACCACCACCACCACCACCACCACCACCACCACCACCACCACCACCACCATAACCACCACACCGTCATTATGTGTAGTCTTTGTCAGAATACGTGAGGTAATTGTAAAAGATATAACTGCGATTTAAAACAAAGATTTCATTTGACTAAATTCAAAGATAAAACAAAATTGAAGTTTATGACAAGAATTCATTTATATCAACGTCGACTCACCATATCCATAAGCATGGGTTGTCACGAGGAGTAGTCGAACAAGGCAACTTAAACTAAAGGACCACATTTTTACGTTGTTGAAGGTTTCTCGATTATCTGGTGTAACAGAGGAAAACAATTCTAAGTTAGTCAGAGAAAAGTTCTTTTGTTAATCAAGTTTAACAAAAGAGGTATTCGATAGAGGAAGCGTGTATGGGGACTTACTAAGCTAAACACATGCATAACTCGCTCTGTACGTAGCAATGGTTTCAAAGGTAAGATACAAGGTTGGCATTTCAGAGAGCATTATAGTGGTAAGCATATCACAAATGAACGTGACTTGGTGGTTTAAATGTGTTCAACTGGTTATTTTCAATTGCTAAGCAACATGATTACTTATCTGTGTCAGAGTAAAAGCGTGTTTTTAAAAATGTTTTTACTAATTGTTGACTATATCTTAAATTAAAACTTACCATCTTCCTCATAGTCACGAACTAGCAAAGGCAATCTTAATACTTCCGTCGGTCTATTTGTCTAACCATTTTGTCGACTCACATGTAATGTTCTTCTTCAGCTGGACCATGGTATATAGGCATATATGGCGATGTTTCAACACTGAACATTACAGGGCCTAATTACCAAATACAACACTATTTATTCATGGCAAACTTGTATTAAATAATGGTTCATAGATACACACATTTATTATTTAAATAATGTTCTGTTTTCTGAGGTTGACTGAATTTTAATCAGAAAATTGTCGATGCTTCAGAGATGAGTTTTTTGAAAACTCAAGAAGGCATGAAAACTAGTTCCACTTTGTTCGATAACTAGCAAAGTCAATCTTAATAATCCATTCGTTGTATTTGTCTTACCATTTCGTTGACAATAGGCTAATGTTGCTTCTCAGATAAACTATGGCGTGTAAGCCTTGGGCGACGTTTGAACACTGAACATTCCAGGGTCTAATGACCAGATGCAGTACACTTTGTACTATTGATTGATGATAGGCTTGTATATGTAATGGTTTGTAGATACACACATTTAATATTTATGATTGTTGCAAAAGATGATCAATATATAATGTAATTTTATTTATATTATATTGTGTCCAAAAGCCCACCCCTGAGGGATTAGCAATTTTCTGATTAAAAATTCAACCAACCTTAGACAAAAACATTAACTTGCCCACTCAATAATAAATGAAAACTAATAGGCCGCTTTGGCAGGTAAAATATAAATTATTCGGTATTATCACAAAAGTACTCCACACTCTATCAAAACAAATTACGGCACCATTCAGTGTAACCATGGCAAGCCATATCAAAATTTGCTATTTATTGACAACTACATTTTGGAGCAGAAAACGATTGTTTTGGTAGTGTAAAGTCTACGTGGCGACGCTACTTGTATAGCCTTACTGGTGATTCACCCAATAATAATTTAGTTGTGTTAAATGTAGGGCTATCACCATAGGTTGAAGAATTTGACAAATTATTACAAAACATCAAAATGAAACTCTCAAGGCAATGTTGGGACAGTAAATACTTATTTATTTATTTATTGGTTTAACTATGACACAGTCAGTTCCTGTGATGTTGTAAACGTTTTCGACGATACAGACACATGTAACTGCAGATCACTTTGAGGACTTCAGCTGGTGTAGAAAGACAAATGACATGCACTGCACTCCTGGAGTAAACTGAAATAATAATGACATGAATGACATAAAGTATATATTAGGATATGTCATTTAAGTGGTGTTGTTTGCAGTTGTTGATAATTGGGCACTACATTAAGCCCATAATTGTAAGGCGCTTTGATCACAAAGTGGGAAAGCGTCATATAAAAACCATTATTATTATTATTTTTTATGATTATCATATAATATTTATATAATTATGATTATAGTTGAATATGGTTAAAAACTAGTTTAGGCCAATGTGCTAAGTGAATCTTTTGTTCCAAACACAAAGTTGAAAATAATAACCTCAACTGCGATAATTGATACAATAACTGTAACAAAGGGATCGACATCGAGTGTTTACTAAACTGGTTACTCTCTCACGTCGACCTCTAATGTTACCGTTGATTCTCCACACATATCTCACTCTCCCCTCAAGCACTTTCACTTTTACATTTAATTACCAGGATCCTCAAACCTTAGGGAATAACTCAGACTACATACAATGTTCATCGTTATAACATGGAACCATTTTAGTAACCAGGGAGTAGATGGACGCTCCTTGCCTAGCTGTCTCCTACCGCTCCCTTCTTAAGTGAATCCATATTTTATTCCAACTTTAAATTCTTATAAACATAAAATTATCCAATACTGAAATGATTGGATGATAAAATCATCAAAACCATAAATGAATGAACCAAAGAGTGCCGTTGCCTTAATTTAATGCAAATAATATTGACAAATACAAATGTATGAATGTAACTAGTAAACAATTGTGCTTCCATCTTCCTGTAATTAGTCATTTTATTTGACATCGATAATATTATCATAACTGTTAGTGTTGTCATCTCAGAATACTATTCGCAAAATGCAAACATTTGTCCTAAGTATTAATCCATGACAGCTGAGAGATCACTGTGACCTCGCGTCACATCAAAACTTTGCGAATATCAGAACGTTTTATTTGTCATCCGTGACAATACGTTATTTATATATTGTTCTTTTCATGGAAAATGTACATTGTAGTACAAATGAAAAAAATGAAAAGACTTGCAATATAGTAAGACAGTTTACCGACGGTTAATACACATCTAGTCCTCCGTGCAAACGGAGTAAGTCAGGACTCTATTCTGACTTTTGTCCCATCTTTCGGGATAAGGGTGATCCTATTATTTGTCTGTTTCTCATTACCCGACCGACCAAACTTTGGCTAGTGGACTTTGGGTGGCCTGGCCCCCACAAAATAATGTCTATTCAACGCCAACGGCCATGCATCGTTAAACGTTATGATGAGGGCGTTTGCATACGTCGATGTTCGTGTCGAGTCTTTGGTTTAGAACCGATTGTTGTGCGTGAACACAAGTTGCTAACTTTCAACTGTTTACAACCAATTACTACGAAACAATGGTATATAAAGGGTTGTGATATTTGTGTTTAAAGTCGGTTAACTTCTACACGGACAGAACTGTTCACACATACCTCGTTACCCTCATGTCAGTATTATTACAACATATATGATAAACCTGGGTCTGAACGTGACACTTGTAGTTTACATTATCCCTTGTTAAAAAATAAAATGGAAAAAAAACTATTATATACTGACAAATTAAAGAAGAAGAAAACTATTTGAAAGTGACAAATAAAAGTTAATACTTCTCAGGAAAGTATATCTAACTGTCAAATATTTTCCCTGCAAACTTTTTTTTATCTGTTTCATTAATTGCCGGTAGTATACCTTGTAGTATACCAGTAGGACACTCGTATTCAAGTAGATAAAAAACAACAAACAACAACAACATCAAAAAAACAAATCAACAAAAAAAACATAAACATTTTCCAACCAAAATAGGGGTAGACGACAAAGGGATAAGGATGAAACATACATAAGTACATACAGTAAAGACAAATATTGGAAAACGGTACATGTCTAAATTCTAACTTTATTTTGTCTCACTATCCGTACAATACAATCTGTTCCATACTAAAATTTACCAATGCACAGCAATTGCATTTACATCGTCATAACGAATTACAAAGGTTGTGAACGTCATATACATTTTCGAACTATTTCTATGTTCAACCAAGTTTATTTCTGTCTTTCATTTCTGAGGTGGTCAAAACGTTAATCCAGTATAATATCAACAAAATATGTCATAATTAGGTATTATTTCCAAATATTGTAGTAATAAAATACGAGTGACCTAAGTGGCCATGTCATTACGAGTAGCTAGACGAGTAGTGACAAATGCGTAGGTCATACGTATTTTCAGACTGAATAAAGACAAATACTAAGCAATGCTAATATCTCTTTAAGCACAATTTATGGAAAAAGGGAAAGAAGAATGGCGATTTAGCTCGATCGTGTTTCAAGCATTTCAGAAAGAACAGTGACGAAGTCACGGTTTATGGTGACGTAGAACACTTTGGGTATATAATCCGTATATTTCATTGAAACAGTGACGAAGTCACGGTTTATCGTGACGTAGAACACTTTGGGTATATAATCCGTATATTTCATTGAAACAGTGACGAAGTCACGGTTTATCGTGACGTAGAACACTTTGGGTATATAATCCGTATATTTTATTGAAACAGTGACGAAGTCACGGTTTATCGTGACGTAGAACACTTTGGGTATATAATCCATATATTTTATTGAAACAGTGACGAAGTCACGGTTTATCGTGACGTAGGACACTTTGGGTATATAATCCATATATTTTATTGAAATACAATAACTTGGCTTGTGCACGGTATAATAAACAATAAATCTGAGTAACTGAAAGAATCGTTTTACACCATGTGACATGTATTGATCCTCTGGGAAAGTTTTCAAATTAATGTTGTCCGAGTATTAAGAAAGTCTTCATAGAGACACAATTCCCCTCAAATACAAAATGTACTTCTCTGTGCATGGCTGTATGGCGGCATGATTTAAAATAATAGTGGCAGCGGATAAATACTGTATTTCAAAGTGTCTGTTTTAGACATGATATATAGATATTGGCCTCACATATTAAAGTGCTACAAAGTGAATGCCATGTGCAAGAAATAGTTCAATTTGATATACTCGACCCTGAAGGTCAAAGTCAAGGTCATTGTCTTAAAGGTAGAAGCTTTTGAGTTAGAGAGTAAATATTGATTTTTGACCACAGCTATGGCAACCATGCATTCGGTCATCAAACTCGCACATTTCGCGTAACAAAGTAACATGCATATATGTCTGACATTTGTGCTAGGTTTGTTTGAAATCGGATATTGAAATGACGATTACGGACGGACAGATGGACGGATTGACGGAACCCATTGTAATAGTCTCCCCTTCGGGGAACTAAATCTTCAACAAATTTCGTATTGACAAGATGTGGAAAAGTAATCGTCGCATTATTGTACATGCTAATATTAGATGTACACATATCTTGCTCCTTTAGTATGTTGATTACCATATTGTTAAAATGTGAATGTTGACATGACTGTGTTTTCTTCAGTTCATTACTACTGTAATATTCCATTCTTCTGTGGTGTTAGTAAGTAAGATAGCCTTGTGCACAAAGTTGTATCGCAATATCAATGACGTTATGGATAAAACACACACACATACACATACACATACACACACACATACACATACACATACACAATCACAAACAAAGACATGCAGATACACAGACCCACACTTCTACATAATAATGTATAATGATAGATTAATTCCTATATCAATGGTTACTGATCACTAATCTCTTGGCATTGCGTTGGCAACCTATAAATTTTCCTTGCTAGCTTAATCAATAGTCCGCGTGTGGTTTGGAAGTCCAAACTCGTTGGCATTGCATGACTGATCCGATGGCGTGACGTCATATCCAAATCCAATACTACATATGACCCGTTGTCACAGTTGAAGAATCTAAAAAGAAACGAACAAAATCCAATCAACCCTTTATATTTCTCATTTATTGAACTGATAACACAGATAACTCTACATTAATGGAATAGTAATCAAAGGTCAGTAGTTAGCAACTCTATTGAAAACAAATTTCAATTATTTTACCCTGGTTTCAATGCAATGATATATCACTGGGTATAGCATGATACAACACTCTACTTTTAACATCGAATAAAAAATTAAACTTGCTAGGTCACCATTACGTGTGAATACACATGTCTATTTAACATTATTGTCTTTATGACATCATCTATGACAATCTCTTTCGTTTTAAATGAGATAGGCTTTATAGATGAGTATCCTGAGACATTCAGTGACATAGAAACACACACACACACACACATACATACACACAAAAACACACACACATACATACACACATACACACAGACACACACATACATACATACATACATACATACATACATACATACATACATACATACATACATACATACATACATACATACATACATACATACATACATACATACATAAATACACATACATACAATACCAAATGTAACAATGTATCTTCAGAATTTCGTCTTAAGTTCTTGGATAGTTCGAATAAAACCAATTAGGCATCTTCCATCTTTTTGTGTTAACTCAGAGTCTATTATACATAAAATCCTTTGTATATCAACGAATGACCATTTCATTCAAATGTATAACATTGATTCCTCGACATTTTCTACTATTCTTAATGCCTTACCCATTTTGACTTCACTTTCATGTGTATTATAATTGTACTTCACATCCGTTGCCTTTCTAGATGTGTCAGTGTCACCTGCAGTACAAAGAGTGGAAGGAAACTTGGCTATCACAATTATCTATATTTGTAGAATGGTGCTATCACTACTCACGTTTATGAAATTGTTATTAATATTGCATTATGGTGTATGGGTGGCCAAATAGGTGACAGATGAGTAGCTATTTTGGATTTTTATTTAATAATAAAATAAACTTTACAAGGTTTTGACAAAATAATGTGAACAACACATACTAGACTGTCGACAGTCGCTCGCGCCTTTTTTCCTACGTTTTATCTAAACTCCGGTCCGGCGCAACACTAGTATAATCGCAAACTGATTTCATTTCGAGGGCCGAATTGCGAAGGCCCTGGGCCCAAGCTCGGGCCTTCGGCCCTCGATATCAGTTTGCGACTCTAGACTGGTATTGCGCCGGATCGGAGTTTAGATAAAACGTAGGGGGGGGGGGGGAGCGCAAGCGACTGTCGACAGTCTAAACACATACCAAATCATCGTCTGCAACAAACATTTGCACATTTTCAATTTTTTTATTTATATCAATTTTTATATATTTATCTATTATTTGTTGTTTCATATTATTTTACCAAGTAGGAAAACGTTGTCTAATAAATTCAAACTAAATACTCTTTTGTCATGGCAACAAGAACCTATTAAACACGATGTAAGATTTTCCTTCTCTTGAAATAAAGGTACAAATTCAATTTCTTTTGACAAGCATCTGAGGTATGTGTACCCAATGATTGCATGTTTGTGTATTTTGCTATGATTTACATAAAAAATCGAAGACATTTCATTCCCTCACGTGATCAAAACAACATGGTGGAATACAGTACTACACGATGTCTTCTATGTGTCGTACAGAAAGTGAGATTACATTAATGAAAAGTCTCTGTTGACCTCTGTTGACCTCTGTACATATAAAGAGAACATTTGAACAGATCTTCGAAGACATAATAAAATAAAATAAAATAAAATAAAATAAAATAAAATAAAATAAAATAAAATAAAATAACAAATCCAACCTTTTCTTAGGCCTTATCAATTGACCTGAAGAAAAAAATGATTAAGTTGGAATTCTCTCAAAAGATGCTCATGTCATTTAAACTATTTGTAGATTTCTCTTTGATATTGAATAATGGTGATATCGCGTAGATTATAAATACTTACCATTAGATGTATATTTGTCCACGATACACTTGCAGAACGACTTCCTCCATTCACTTTGGATTTCCTTCTTCATGGCACAGTGAAAGATGAAAATAAACAAGCCTTGAAGTGAGTTGAATATAGCAAACAAATACTGGAAGACTAAGCTGGCATCACCGATAGCAAAGATGGCTAGTATCCAAGTCAGTCCGAGTAGTACCATAAACCCAACGGCTGCTCTCAGTTGGGCTGTGATAGTAAAGCGTTCATTGGCTGTCAGTGCCTTGGAGTTCAATCCACAGATTTGATAGATGACAAGACAAAAGATTACTGTGTTGAAAATGAGGACCAAAGACATCGGGGCTAGGAATGCACCAAGGAAGGCATATCTGGACAACCAACATCTGTAAATCATCAAAATAAAGGTAAATATTAAGCAATTGAATAAAGGGATATATAGATAGATCGATAGACAAATATTAGATACTATGGTGAGTTGGCTAGCTAGATGATGTAAGGATGGACGGATACAGACAGATAAAAATACTTACAAGTTTTTATTTCAAAAGCATCGGGTCACTAGAAATACTAGATTACGTAACAAAGTAACGGGCTCTGAAAATCCGAGGGACAGCTGCGTAAGCACATTCCTTTGTTATTTTTTATTTTTGATATTGCAGAGGTTGGTATTAAAGCCAACTGCTTATCATGTAAATTATATACATATGTGTAGCAATTGACAGTGGTGCACAGAAGTGACAGGTACAATTATACAATAACAGGAATTGATATTCTCGATGTTATCATACTTTGACAACATTTAAACTGGCGTGTGTTTTTTTATTACAATAACTATAAAGGTAGTATATAACGGTTAAATACTACAGAATTGTTTTACTTACAACGTATTGTTATAACGGTAGCCATAGTTACCAACGTCCACTGCAACAGTGATGACTACAATAACCAATGGAATACCTAAGTTATGGTGAACATAAAACAAAACATTGCTTTAATCATATCACTTTGTCCTCTACCTGGGGATAAACTATAATGAGTCGGACACAAACTTGCTTTTACCACAGGATGACAGTGTGTGGTGTGGTGGTGGTGGGGGGGGGGGAGAAGGGGGTTTCGAGGGGAGGTTCATTTTTACAGCGCTGCCAATCGGATCCAAACATGGGAATTAATTAATGCATTGCCTTCACACAAATTCACCTTGGTGGTAGTAGCGGCCTCGGGAAGTAACCATTGCCTTTATAATTTTAATATGATGGCAGCGATGGGATCTAAGGAGGGTCGTAATCGGAGGGTTGCATTTACATAAGACACCAGGTTTGGTTTCCTCTGATCGCATTCCATTCAAAGCATGCTTACATACCAACTATTTTTACAACCAGAATTGATATAATGACTAACGAGAAACTAATTTAATGTTTTATTATATGTACTTACCCCAGCCAATTATCGAAATTTTGACCATGAAGTTTCTGTAGTAGGCCTGAAATACTTTCACCAGCAACAAATACATCTGGATTGCTTCCAATACCATCCATGCCATTACAACCAATAGGAAATAGTGTAACAGCACGGCTATGGCTGTACAGACCTCAGGTATGATTGGTGCAAAGTCCACAAAGAATGAACCAATCAGAAATATAACCTGTACCATGCATAGTGCACAGCAGAGATTAAGTAATATCTTGGTTAATCTGTCTCTTCGTTTGCTGGAGGAGAAAGATATCCAAGTATGAATTACAATGTAAACAAAAAAGGTAACAAAGGTCAAAATATACCATCCCAGATGCCAGGATAAATAACAATCTACAGTGATAAATGTCACGTATTATCATTTTTTAACATTTGAATGCTAGACGAATGCACATTTATCTTATCAAATATAAATGCATTTTGATTTTAAGTGGTATTTTCAGACTATGGCAATAAAAGTATTCAAACGTGTTTATGTTTAACCATGTGTGGGTTGACAGGACAAATTTCAGTAACACCCCTCCCACTCTCTAATTAGAATAATAAAGAGGGCAAATAATATTAGATATAAACGTGATAGTGACTGCGAACAGCGACTACAGTTATAACAATAAAATAGATTAATAACCTGAAGAAGACCAGCGTCACTATGGTAACCACCAATGACAGTAAGGATATACCACATCCTACATAGCTTATAATAGAAAACGCTTCCTGATTGGTTGGGTCAATGTCATTCCCTACGTCATAAACATCCTACATAGAAAAGTAGTTGAGGTATTCAGTACATGTTATCAGTGTTGCGAGTAAGCCAGATAGAAGTTATACATTTCTACTACATGTGTCTGTGGGTAAGCCAGATGGAAAGTTATACATTTCTACTAGATGTGTCTGTGAGTAATCCAGCTAGAAAGTTATACATTTCTACATGTGTCTGTGAGTAATCCAGATATAGAATTATCTACTACATGTGTCTGTGAGTAATCTAGAGAGAAAGTCATACATTTCTACTACATGTGTCTGTGACCAAGCCAGATAGAAAGTCATACATTTCTACTACATGTGTCTGTGACCAAGCCAGATAGAAAGTTATACATTTCTACTACATGTGTCTGTGACCAAGCCAGATAGAAAGTTGTACATTTCTACTACATGTGTCTGTGACCAAGCCAGATAGAAAGTCATACATTTCTACTACATGTGTCTGTGACCAAGCCAGATAGAAAGTTGTACATTTCTACTACATGTGTCTGTGACCAAGCCAGATAGAAAGTTATACATTTCTACTAGATGTGTCTGTGAGTAATCCAGCTAGAAAGTTATACATTTCTACATGTGTCTGTGAGTAATCCAGATATAGAATTATCTACTACATGTGTCTGTGGGTAAGCCAGATAGAAAGTTATACATTTCTACTAGATGTGTCTGTGAGTAATCCAGCTAGAAAGTTATACATTTCTACATGTGTCTGTGAGTAATCCAGATATAGAATTATCTACTACATGTGTCTGTGGGTAAGCCAGAGAGAAAGTCATACATTTCTACTAGATGTGTCTGTGAGTAATCCAGCTAGAAAGTTATACATTTCTACTACATGTGTCTGTGAGTAATCCAGATATAGAATTATCTACTACATGTGTCTGTGAGTAATCTAGAGAGAAAGTCATACATTTCTACTACATGTGTCTGTGACCAAGCCAGATAGAAAGTCATACATTTCTACTACATGTGTCTGTGACCAAGCCAGATAGAAAGTTATACATTTCTACTACATGTGTCTGTGACCAAGCCAGATAGAAAGTTGTACATTTCTACTACATGTGTCTGTGACCAAGCCAGATAGAAAGTCATACATTTCTACTACATGTGTCTGTGACCAAGCCAGATAGAAAGTTGTACATTTCTACTACATGTGTCTGTGACCAAGCCAGATAGAAAGTTATACATTTCTACTACATGTGTCTGTGAGTAAGCCAGATAGAAAGTTATACATTTCTACTACATGTGTCTGTGGGTAAGCCAGATAGAAAGTTATACATTTCTACTACATGTGTCTGTGAGTAATCCAGATATAGAATTATCTACTACATGTGTCTGTGGGTAAGCCAGATAGAAAGTTATACATTTCTACTACATGTGTCTGTGACCAAGCCAGATAGAAAGTTGTACATTTCTACTACATGTGTCTGTGACCAAGCCAGATAGAAGTTATACATTTCTACTACATGTGTCTGTGAGTAAGCCAGATAGAAAGTTATACATTTCTACTACATGTGTCTGTGAGTAAGCCAGATAGAAAGTTATACATTTCTACTACATGTGTCTGTGAGTAATCTAGAGAGAAAGTCATACATTTCTACTACATGTGTCTGTGGGTAAGCCAGATAGAAAGTCAAACATTTCTACTACATGTGTCTGTGGGTAAGCCAGATAGAAAGTTGTACATTTCTACTACATGTGTCTGTGAGTAAGCCAGATAGAAAGTTGTACATTTCTACTACATGTGTCTGTGGGTAAGCCAGATAGAAAGTCATACATTTCTACTACATGTGTCTGTGAGTAATCGAGATAGAAGTTATACATTTCTACTACATGTGTCTGTGGGTAATCGAGATAGAAGTTATACATTTCTACTACATGTGTCTGTGACCAAGCCAGATAGAAAGTTGTACATTTCTACTACATGTGTCTGTGAGTAAGCCAGATAGAAAGTTGTACATTTCTACTACATGTGTCTGTGGGTAAGCCAGATAGAAAGTTATACATTTCTACTAGATGTGTCTGTGAGTAATCCAGATATAGAATTATCTACTACATGTGTCTGTGAGTAATCTAGAGAGAAAGTCATACATTTCTACTACATGTGTCTGTGACCAAGCCAGATAGAAAGTTATACATTTCTACTACATGTGTCTGGGAGTAAGCCAGATAGAAAGTTGTACATTTCTACTACATGTGTCTGTGAGTAATCCAGATATAGAATTATCTACTACATGTGTCTGTGAGTAATCTAGAGAGAAAGTTATACATTCCTACTACATGTATTAGCAAGTAAGTGGTCAGTGATTTTAGACAATCATATTCAAACGTTGTTTTATTGGTGTTCCTGGTGTCCTATAGCTTTCTCAATTTGAGTAAATAATGTACACGTAAGGGTCACGGTCCTAATTTGTACATTTTATTCATGCCTTAGACTTGCACGCTACAACTAACTATTTACCAAGTTTTTACTTTGAACCTCCAACTACTGATAAATTCATCAATTTTCTTTCATCAGATAATGTACA
Organism: Glandiceps talaboti; assembly: GCF_964340395.1. Lineage (NCBI taxonomy): Eukaryota > Metazoa > Hemichordata > Enteropneusta > Spengelidae > Glandiceps > Glandiceps talaboti. The sequence goes on along the minus strand of NC_135551.1, from coordinate 31,595,540 downwards.
TATTCTTCAACGCCTTGCTGTATTTACATTTCATGCAATGAAATTACATAGAGAGATTTATGTAAATTTATCATAATTTCATTTGTAACATTTCCACTAATTTTTTTCGTAGTTAATACTGTCTTCAAAAATCAAGCAACTACATTTGTATTTTGGGCCGATGGCCTTGGATGTACAGAATAACAGACCATACTACTTGCACGCTACAATAATCCTGTCGAGGTTTGTGAACGACTTTTTTTTGGGAGTTTATATTGAGAATGTTAATATATGTATAATAATATCGTATGTTCTCATTTAATCATTGGTTTCGAATCTCAAACGCTATCCTAGATAGCATGAAATGCTAATTTACTTGAATAGTAGTATAATAACGATTTTGTCATCTTGTACCTTCTTTGGTAACATGTTTGATTTAACCGTCATTATTCTGTCAAAAAAGGGTGTGGCAACACAAATATGAATTTTAAGACATTTCTTACCATAAGTAGGGCAAAATTCGTGAGATGATCACATTCGCAGATTTTGACGTTATCGTGTTTGCTCGTCTCCGAGACCGAGCACCCGTCACGTGACCAGCCACCATTACCACCTATGGAAGAAGTGAGATCTGAGAAGAAATGGCATTTTGCGATGTATTGCAAATTGAAACCCTTACTCTTTTTAGCTAGCAAAAGTATCTCGGTTGTCACTTCCACTCCAATCCAAGAATGGCCATATATCAATAAGAAAAAGTAACTTCATAATTAACCATGAACAACAAAGCCTTCATGATAAATCAAGATAATCGCAGAGTATAGTTTCTTGATAAATTTGTGTATGCAACAGGGTGCTAATAGACTCTAATCGTCCTACCTGAGCAAAATACCAGTGATAACTGGTCCTCGAGCAATCACTAAAAACTGTCATCAGAATTGGTTCCCAATAAATAGGAATATTGAGAAAAGAAGAAATCGTGGACTCGAGATATTAAATTATCCTCTGTGTCAGTATTACTCACCATGACGGTCGAAATCCCAGAAAACACATGTAAAATTACCAGTAAGATTGGACTGTAAACAGAATACATTTAATTACTAGAAGACAATTACTAGAAGCAGTCTCAAGGGAAAGAAATGGAATTATTATACACATTAATATCTTTGATTTTAAAAGCTAAGATATCAATTCACTTACATAATTATCAATCATTCCATTACTACAACAGTCATTAAACCATTTCAGTTGAAATGTCATTATAAAGTCAGCATAGTACGTTTTATCATGGCATGTCATACATTACCCGCTTTTGTCTGTAGTAGATAGGTATTACAAGCTACTATTTAAAGTTAAACTTACAGGAATTTTATGTGGCAGCATTATCTTGATAGGATCTTCCAAGTTGGTTATTTTCAAATCACCAATGCTGGCAGCAGCTACAACACTAGCAATGAATCCAGTGGTGGATGAAATAATGTCGGCGGCCTATTACGAAATGAGATCAATACTTTGAGTTCCTTAATAATGTTAAGTTTTTAGACTTTGTTCTGTGAAAGTTTACACATGTATCATAGTACGGAGGAGTGGATAATGTAACCTTTAATAGCTGCCTATGACAACGTCTTAATACCTTTAATACATGTAATCATTATCACACCCCTAATCTTATAAATCACCTACCTTGAATAGTCTAGCGGTTTTGTAGAATATAAACTGTGCCCTTGTTATTTCATCTTTCTCTACAGATTTCAGGTTGGTGAATACAGACTTTGGGATTCGAATCGTTGGATTATCTTCTACAACCATAGATGAGACGTTTCCACAAATAATTCCCTGTAAAACACATTAAACTAATCAGGAATGTAATACGAGAAAATGTAATACGACAATGTAATACGAATAAAACGACACGACGCGACACGACACAACACGACACAACACAACACAACACAACACAACCCAACACAGCACAAAACAACACAACACAACACAACACAACACAACACAACACAACACAACACAACACAACACAACTCATCACAGCACAGCACAGCACAGCACAGCACAACACGACACAACACAACACAACACAACACAACACAACGCACCACAGCACAAAACAACACAACACAACACAACCCAACACAGCACAAAACAACACAACACAACACAACCCAACACAGCACAAAACAACACAACACAACACAACCCAACACAGCACAAAACAACACAACACAACACAACCCAACACAGCACAAAACAACACAACACAACACAACACAACACAACACAACACAACTCATCACAGCACAGCACAGCACAGCACAGCACAACACGACACAACACAACACAACACAACACAACGCACCACAGCACAAAACAACACAGCACAACACAACACAACACAACACAGCACAGCACAAAACAACACAGCACAGCACAACACAACACAACGCATCACTGCACAGCACAACACGACACAACACAACACAACACAACACAACACAACACAACACAGCACAGCACGACACAACACAACACAACACAACACAACACAACACAACACAACACAACACAACACAACACAACACAACACAACACAACACAACACAATACCAACTGACCAAATAAGATAAATTAATTATATCGATTCCAAACGAGATGTAAACAAAAAGTCAACGTTGACATACCGGTACCTCGCAAGATGAAGCCCCAACTGAGAGCTCTTGGAATGATGTACTGTTTACCCGTACAACAACCATTTTTATTTCCGGCGATTCAATCGTGATTTGAGATTGGTTTCCGAGTTGTACAATTAACGACAGTTTTTCTACTGCTTTGATAATCCTGTGAAATAGATGTGATATAAAACACAAATTTAACAAACGTTAATCTTTTCTGAAGAATGCTTGCTACAGTATTACTTAAATGTTAATACCTAAGTATATTTACGTCATAAAAGACAACGTATAGTAGAGCTAAGTTATACTTCCTTCAATTACACCGTGCCACTGATAATCCATATGTGTAGATGATGACAAGATGCCAGAGAAAGAACGCGTAAAAGAAGCTATATTTTTATTCAGTATTTGAGTAACCTCACCGTATTGATGTATTAGTATTCATCACGTTGTTCACAATCCACAATAGGGTTCTTGCTATTTCAATATCAATCTCACTTTGTCGACTCCTTAGAATAGTTTCTACTATATCCATCACTAAGTTGATTTCATCTTCCTGTAAATTACCATATTCCATAGTAAGAGTTTTCAGTTGGACAGAAAACAGTTTAGCATTCCCTACAAAGAAGAAAAGATATATATTTATGCATCAAAGACAACTATATTTATAAATGGATGCAATCACTAGCCATAGCTTTTCTCAAGGGTTATATTAGCTCTGTCTTTTTCATTAAATGTGTTCTGTTTCAATTCGGGCTTGAAACATAGATCATCTAAATTCTCATGATGTTTGTATTATAGAGTGGAGTCATGATGGGTGAATGGTTAGCGTGACTGGCTTGGAATCTACAGGTTGCAGGTTCGAGCCCTGTCGCTGCCTGCTGTTTGTTTCTGAGTGGCTAAAGTCCTTGGGCAAGATTTGAACCACGACTGTGCTTTAGTCAACCCAGCTGTATAATTGGGGACCTGGTAGGATGTAGGTTGCAATGTTAAGGCTTATGCGCTTAAATGGCTGCAATGGATTGTATGCTCCTTGTGCCGTTCTGATCCGAGCCAGGGGTAATAATTGTAAAGCGCTTTGAGCACGGTGTGGGAAAGCGCTATATAAAAACCGAACATTATTATTATTATTATAGCTTGAATTTGATTAATAAATGAATGATGTGTCTAACAAGTTAAGCATCATAGGAACAGGAAGGTACAGAGATACACGCTTATGGACGTATGACTAGTTCTTAAATTGAATATATCCATAACAACTATCTAGTAGTACTATCTAGTAGAATCGTGTTACTTAATGAACTATCTAGTAGAATCGTGTTACTTAATGAACTGCTGTCCATAGTTATCTAGCCTTGGAAACATAATGTATAAAAAAAGATGCATTGGTGTTATGATGTTGAACTTGAAAATACATGTTTTGCACATTAACCACCACCACCACCACCACCACCACCACCACCACCACCACCAACAATAATAATAATAATAATAATAATAATAATAATAATAATAATAATAATAATAATAATAATAATAATAATGAAAATAACAATAATAATAATAATAATAATAATAATAATAATAATAATAATAATAATAATAATAATAATAATAATAATAATAATAATAACAACAACAACGTCAAGAACATAGGTCAAGCTAGTTTCTCAAACTTAATCTAAAAACAAAGTGATTTCTAAAAACACACTGTAATCACTACGTCACTTCCAGACTTTGTATGCCACTCACACTTCGCGATATATTAAAACATCACATTGCAAAAATAGTTTCATTACTTGGGTTTACTAGTACTTATTTGTCTTTATGCAACTTGTTTTGTAAATAACTTTTTATATCTTTCAATTGATTGACATACAAGCATGGACGTGAAACATGTCATTTTAGATTTTAGATATACAACAGCAATGTCATATGACCACTTTAACTACTGGGTATGCTTTACTAAGTACTACCTGTGTGAATACTTGTGAAACTAGCCAAAAAGTTGAGTTGTGTTCGACGAGTAACCTCACTTCTAGACAAACATTCCGACGTGTCTGGTTTCTCCCATTGAGCGCCAGAGTCAGTTGCTAAACTGCAATAAGATATGTATATCTGGTATGAGGTACAAAAATTGTAAGAAATTGATATCATACTAATGCTAGATATGTATATTTGGTATATTGTATAGTATTGTATACATACATACATACATACATACATACATACATACATACATACATGTTACATACATACATACATACATACATACATACATACACACACATACATACATACATACATACATACATACATATATACATACATACATACATACATACATACATACATACATACATACGTGCATGCATGCATGCATACATACATACATACATACATACATACATACATACATACATACATACATAGACAGACAGACAGACAGACAGACAGACAAAGCATATCGACAGACAGACAGACAGACAGACAGACAGACAGACAGACAGACAGACAGACAGACAGGCAGACAGACAGACAGACAGACAGACAGACAGACAGACAGACAGACAGACAGAAAGACAGATTACTTACCATTCTCGTCTTGCCTGACATCCATTCTCTCTGTTGTATGGACATTTGACAGTTGCATTATCACCAATGCTAGTGTTTGGCCACAGTATCATTCCAGTGTCATTTACGGTCGTTTCAGCAGGACATAGATCGGTATGATTACGCTGATTTCCGTCAATTTCATCAATGTTATATTTACATTTATCGAGGATTATTGTTCCATTGATATATGTAGTGATATATATACTAGTCAAATTTGTAACACCTATATTTTAGGAGGAAACGCATGAATACATGTGATCATATATATTTGAGTAAGTGTGACTTTGTGTAACACATACTTATATGTATGAAAAGATAGATTGACAAAGAAAGGATGGCTAAATAAGATACACAGGCAGGGAAACAGTGCAGACAGAGAGAGAGAGAAGAAGAGACCGACAGACAGACAGACAAACAAACAGACAGACAGACAGACAGACAGACAGACAGACAGACAGCTAGGCAGGCAGGCAGGCAGGCAGACAGACAGGCAGGCAGGCATACAGGCAGATAGACATACAGACACACAGACGGATGACAGGTGGAGATAATTGCATAATGTAATTTTGCAATTATAGGTATTCCATTAATATATTAATCTGCCAATGTGAGTATCCATCCTGTAAATTCTAGTTTTTATTATAGAGTTATGAAAGCAAAACATTTAAAATACTGTTCAGCATGTACATGTTTTTAATAGGTTATATCTGTTATTCAATTGCTAAAAACCGAAATCACTTTTAATCTGCAGATTTGCTTCAGTATCAGACATTGTTAAACTTACCAATTTGACAGATAAAACGCTTGCCCTCGTGACAGTAACCATCGTCAAGTTTAAATTTACCATGAATTTGCTCGTTCTTCTTCCTGGAAATAAATGAAAGGGATGATTATGTAATCTTAGTTTTTATTGTTAACCTCCATGAGGGAAGATCATGCTTTGTAAAACACATTGTAATAGTTATATGGAATGTGCTATATAAGAAAATTAGATTAGATTATATGTGCACTATACTGCTTGGACAGTACCAAAATGTATGTGTACTATACTGCTTGGACAGTACCAAAATGTATGTGCACTATACTGCTTGGACAGTACTAAAATGTATGTGCACTATACTGCTTGGACAGTACCAAAATGTATGTGCACTATACTGCTTGGACAGTACCAAAATGTATGTGCACTATACTCCTTGTACAGTACCAAAATGTATGTGCACTATACTGCTTGGACAGTACCAAAATGTATGTGCACTATACTGCTTGGACAGTACCAAAATGTATGTGCACTATACTGCTTGGACAGTACTAAAATGTATGTGCACTATACTGCTTGGACAGTACTAAAATGTATGTGCACTATACTGCTTGGACAGTACTAAAATGTATGTGCACTATACTGCTTGTTGGTGTAGCTTTTGGTATTAATGAGTTGCTTGTATAATAAAGTATCCTTCGTGGTTGGGAATATTCGAAGAATGCAATCTTGAAATTTCATGAAATATTGTATGTACATTGACCATATCGGATGACAAAACGCACTTTTCCTGTAAAGAGTGTAACTTTAACAATAACGAGTCATTTATATTAATGACTTATGGTAATTAGTAATATTGTAATGCATGCTTCAAATCTAACATGACTTGGTTCATATTTGATCTTGAAATGAAAATTCATCTGTGTGGGTAAACCATAGTATTGTTCTGGACACAAACGTAATATTCCAGGTCAATTTTCAAGTGGAACAAAAGTTTCAATTCGATACTATTCATTCATTCATCCATCCATCCATCCATCCATTCATTTGTTCGTTCGTTCGTTCGTTCGTTCGTTCGTTCATTCGTTCGTTCGTTCGTTCATTCATTCATTCATTCGTTCATTCATTCGTTCATTCATTCTTTCCTTATGGGAAAATACGTGTCCTTTATCTTTATAACAACTAATGCTTCAAATTCCATATAAGGTGCGTTATAGTTTGACCAGAGAAAACTAACCACAATTGGCAACAATGTTGGCCGCTACTTTTCCACCCATTGGCATTGTCTGGTTGAGAAGGTGCCCAATACATCTCGTCGACCTTCGATCCATTCAACCCCCATGTAAAGTTACCTTCGTCCTTGTGATCATCACATCCAACCCAATATTCATACACAGGATCTCCGAATCGCTGCTTGAGTAAATACTTCCTGAACTCGTTGAAAACATGTACAGAGTCAAAAGATGCTAATTTACTATGGAATCCATGCTTTGCATTCAGATTGTGACAGTAAGTTACACTGTCACTCCAATTCATTGATTGGTTCACAATGAGATACCCTTCACAGAAACTGCTGTTACTAACCCAGATAATTCCTGGAAATAAGACACAGTTTACCATAATATTAACAGCAGGATAAAACAATAAACCAATAAATGGCTATTACAAAAATCTGGTTAACGTTAAATCTGTAGCTGCAAAGAGGGAACATAAAAAACTAATGGTGAGCAATGGTGTCAAATTATTGATAAGATTGGGAACATTTTGTAGAATCACTTAAGAAGAGATACGAAAAGATTTATTAGTATTGTATTTGACGAATTCTTAAAAAACTTACGATATCAAAGAAGATGGTTTCGAAAATGTTGGAGTTAGTGTCGAACTTTAAAGAAGCAAAACAGATGACAGGAAACATAATGATGGTGGAACAGTGATGAAAGATGAACAACTGACATCTGGATATTATACAACCAAGTCCAAAAAATTGTCGCAAGATATTAGTATTTGTTTTCATGAATTTATACGGCATGTTTATTATGTAGTCATAGGCAATAGAAGTATTTTGTTATGAAGTGGGTAACCTAACTCCATACCTTGAGAATCGTGAATATTGTCGTTTCTTATGTAGCCAACCATGATAGTTATCCATAACAGCAAATTAAGAACATAACTTGATAACTTTAACTTCATCATGCCTTGAAACACTATTACTCAGTGTTTGTGATCACTCGTTTCAATCTGAGATTGGTGAAAGTTTGATATCTGGTTTTCACCCTATGAGCTACCAACTAATAATGTAAAAAATGACGAAAGCTTATGTAAGTTTAGATTAATTACGCCACATCGCCTAAAACATAACACATCAAATTATATGACATCACACTTATGTGATAGTAATTATAACAAAATATCACGTTTAGTCAGCTTATCACATTGCAGTTAACGTTGTTACATTATCCTTCATATTTTGCCTGTTACAAATACAAAATGTACTTCATTTCATGGAGACATTCCCATACATTATGTTCAGGCCGTTTATTCTTCAACTGGCAAGGAAGATACAAAAAATGAATATTATAGTGTCTAGCCACCTTTTACATGTATGTGTCAATGCAGTACTTACCATTTAGTCGATTAGGAGTATAGTCCTTGTTAGATTACAAGAATGAAAGCCAGCATATAGACGAAACGATACCAGCAAAGACAACACATACATAGAGGATTATTGTGAACAGAGAGAAATCCACCCACGGGAAAGAGTAAAAAATCGTATTGGTTTCTTATAGAGAGAGATTGGGAAATGGTTTCCTTAACTCTCTGACCTTTGTACCACTCATTGCGAACCCTCACCTTCTATGTCACTTAAATGGAAGTGTCATCTAATGTTTTTACCCGTATCATATCAAGTTTAGACATCACGATTCCTATTCTTCAGTAGTTCACTTTAGTGTCCAATTTCACAATGCGTTATTTCCTGTTTCAAAATTCATTTTATATTTGTAAAGAGCGAATTCATACACTGACCACATCCAAGATCAATTTGATCACTCAAGGAAGTGAAACACTCGCTATCCAATATATCAGGTTGATTCTATTTCTGGTTTTATTGTCAATAATAAAATGTTGGAAAGTTTTGAAAGCTCTCTTCTATACCTCACCCATCTGTATATTCAATAACCTACAGTTTGTACTCTGAGCTTGTAAAAGTTAGACAAATCAATCAAGAAACGAAATAAACTATTACTTTGAAAAGCAGCGTGCAGTGTACTTAGAGTACAATGTGAAATTTCGCTCATATGAAACGGTAAACATATAATAAGGCATATACCCAATCCATACTCACTACTCGTTAAATACTTTATCAATTATTAAAAACCATCATTGCATAATTTCATCAACTCTAAATTCGTAATATTTATTACTTCGATATACGTCATGTATCAATACGGTCAACTATAACCTCTGGGTTTGGTGACGTATCCGACTTTACAGTAGAGACATCTCGTCACGTGATCATGTAGCTACCACGTGATGTAAACTTTTTACAATTTTTTCTCTTTATTCTAAAATGACAAAACAAAAATGTAGCTTACTGTAAAATTTATGTCGTTGCCATGGAAACAAGGACACAATCAAACATGAGAACAATGACAAGCGATGACACATGATATGGAACACATACAAACTCACAGGTCGTAAAATGATTTTTATAACTGACATGTGGCATAAATGCTAAACTTTATTACAATTCTACTCAATTCAGTAATAATATATAAACGGTTTCAGACTGGTAACACGAGTAATCAAGACATCAGCTAAAGTGATGTCCACCATTTCCTCTATGTTATTAGTTTAATGTATCCGTCCATCCGTCTGTATGTATGTATGTATGTATGTATGTATGTATGTATGTATGTAATACTGTCTGCCTGTCTATATGTCTATACCTTTTTGAGATTATATATATTTCCAGTTACCTGAAATTAAAGCTACAAAAACATGTTCTTGTATAAATATACATTTTTCGATATATAACATAATTCTTATGCATGTAAATATAAACCCTATCAAATAATATTTCAAAATGTAGAATGAACATTGTAAACATATTCTTTTTAACCGGGATATAAGGCCCATACAGTGTATTATTTGATGAAAGCAATAAATCAGTCTACTTGTATTTCTCCTTTATTTAACTGTATAACGGTACAACCAGATAATGTAAATATTTATTTAATGTGGTAATGTATAAGGGTATCTTAAAATATATAACTTCGATCTCGAAATAAAAGAAATGTCTGATATAACTGAGTGTCAGTTTTAACCAATCTGGCGTTTATGTTGAAGCTGGATAAAATGTGATGTCTATGTTGATATGCTGGTTGTAACCAATGTGGTGTCTATGTTGATATGCTGGTTGTAACCAATGTGATGTCTATGTTGAAATGCTGGTTGTAACCAATGTGGTGTGTATGTTGAAATGCTGGTTGTAACCAATGTGATGTCTATGTTGATATGCTGGTTGTAACCAATGTGATGTGTATGTTGAAATGCTGGTTGTAACCAATGTGATGTCTATGTTGATATGCTGGTTATAACCAATCTGGTGTCAATGTTGAAGCTGGTTTTAAACAACGTGATGTCTATGTTGAAATGCTGGTTGTAACCAATGTGATGTCTATGTTGATATGCTGGTTATAACCAATCCGGTGTCAATGTTGAAGCTGGTATTAAACAACGCGATGTCTATGTTGAAATGTTGGTTGTAACCAATGTGATGTCTATGTTGATATGTTGGTTGTAACCTACTCCATCTATTCCAATGTGTCCGATGAAACAATTATTCAAATGTGAACAATGAAACATAACATTGAAAACTACCCCGTGTTCTGTATATATGGAATTACTGGTGCTGACCCCTTCCATTTATTGTACACTACGTCTTGATTATAAAACGATCTCTAGAAATATGAGAAACAATTTTTCCTTTTTTGGCATTAACAAAAATTGTGTTATTGTAAAATAAACAGTCTGTTTTTTTTCTGTAAAAACGCATCAGGGTGATAAGTAAACTACAGCATAACAATTGCTACAGTCCCGTTAATGATATTTTAAGAGTAAAAGTGACCTTTTATCTTATCATGTCAACTGCGTCAATAAGTGTGACGATAATACTATGATATATTTGGCTATTTTTCATGACAGGCTCAGTGATGTGCTTATTAAAGTGTACAGCATTTTGTCACGCGGTTTACTCTGTGAATAGAGCTGTTTTTCACGGTTGTGTTGAAATAATGACATATCACTCAGTCTGAAACATTTCCTGTCATTGCTTCACATTTTAAGGCTGGCGTGACAACTACGCTCAAAACGTCTGTATCATGTACGGTCAATTGACATTCTTTATACGATGGCGTATAAATAAAACACAATAATTGTGTTCTGTGTTGTCACTTTGGGGCCACTGTACTTTTTTGTTAATGGATGCTGTTTTATACCAATGGAATGAAATGGAATTAGTATTCAACGGCGAAAAATATTGGGTTTAGGACAATTTAGGTTATAGACATTTGTCCATGTTATAGTATATGGTGTTAATGTTCATTGTATTTTCCATTGATAAAACGCCGTCATACACCGTAGTGGTTTATATACTGTTTCTCTACAGTCCTGAACATTTAGCTGTGACGTCACCATTTGAGGTCATATTCCCATTCCTATGGTACAAATTGTCTGTAGATGCAGTTGAAGAATCTGCAAATAAAGAACAGCAAAAATAAAACGGGTTTGACTAAAAAACTGTTCTGGGATGAAAGGTTGGTCCAAGGTCTTTCAAAGTTAAACAATGACAGAATCAAGAATGCAAATTTTGCGATTTTTAGTGTTAGTGAGGTTGTAGCAACTTGGCCACGTTTCGAACTAATCGAAAGTGATATGCAAAATAAAGCCGGGAGTTACGCCCCGATATTGAATCTCTGTATGTCTATCTAAATCTTATTATCTGCAATTTAAAAAAATACATTTGAGCAAAATATCAGGGCATTTCTCACAAATGCTGGTACAGATAAATATACTATAAAAATTAAAGTCCTTTCCCTTTGTTAAAATCTAAGTAAAACTATAAGTATATATCCATGATTACTCTAACACAGAGAGACATATCCAGACACTGTGATACAATGTACACACATATAATACATAATTATATAATTCTATTAGTGAAAACAAAGATTTCCTTACCCATCTTAACATCTGTCTCATTCGTATCACTGTTAACACGATATTTGAGTGCTGACTTCCCTGATGAGTCAGTAGCATCTAGTAATGGAAAGATATTGAAAAGCCTTAATTCAAATTGAGATTGTATACTAACAAATGTATAAACATATATCTACACCTTGCTATTCCAACTTGTGAAAAGCAACCACCGTCTCTAAATATTCGTGTATGCTACGAGAACTATGAATCCCACCTTCTTGGGATAGCCAAGCATTTTAAAGGGGAACTTCTCTCCAGGAAATAGAGACATTTTCATAAAGTATGGGTTCTGGAGAGTCATTTTATGATTTTTCCATTACCTAAAATTATTTGCGATTTCAGAGAAACGTCAAGTTGATCTTGTTCATTTATAAGGTACCTTTTATATGGGCTATTGCATCATGGGAGATAGCTGTTTCACACTGATGTGTATAGCATTTTGTACACATCGATATCTGCCATGATGCAATAGCCAGTGAGCCCATAGCAAAGGTACCCTATAAAGGCACAAGATCAACTTGATGTTTCTCTGAAATCGCAAATAATTTTATGAAATCATGAAATGACTCCAGAACCCATGTTTTATAAAAATGTCTCTATTTCCTGGAGTGGCGTTCCCCTTCGAAGGTCAAAACAGTGAATTTGGCTGGCTTAAACAAAACAAAGTCTTTTTACCTAGAGAAATGACGTGGAATGGGTAACTATATAGGGTACTAAATATAGTACTCATCTGCTCATACCACGTATAACTCACCTGATTTATATTTATTGTCCATACACTTACAGAACGTCTTTTTCCACCCGTTTTGAATTTCTTTCTTCATGGCACAGTGAAATGTAAAAATAAACAATCCTTGGAGAGTGTTGAATATGGCGAACAGATACAAGACGACTAAACCTGCATCACCGATAGCAAAGATGGCTAGTATCCACGTAAGTCCCAGGATCACCATAAAGCCGATGGCAGCCCTCAACTGTGCTGTTATTGTAAATCGTTCATTGGCTGTCAGTGCTTTGGAGTTCAGTCCACATATTTGGTAGATGACACGGCAGTAGATAATACTATTGAAGACAATGACCAAACACACTGGGGCCAGGAAGGCACCGAACATCGCATTTCTAGACAGCCAACAGCTGTATGTGGAATAAATAAATCGCTGGTATTATCAGTTTACAATTATGGAAGTTACGTTTGTTATACAACTTGTACGTTCTCTCTACGGGATAGATTACAAGAGAACCAACAAAAGTAGGTTTTTATTTTACCTAAGACATGATAATGAAACTGTATTGTTACTATTTTGACTAGACATATTCAGCAATGAAGTACTCAATTTCCATTCATTGCAACAAAAGAAAATAGCAAACTTTATCACTAAAAATAACACACATTAAACGATATACTTTGAGTAGGGTATCAACGTTTTCATCAGAAATGGTCTCAAGACTAGCGATAGAAAGCTAATCCTAATCCCTTCACAGCTGTTTTTATCCAAATGTTAAAGTGGCACAAGCCGAGTACATAAGCTTTTTACGACTTCAAGTGAAAATACTTTGTCATAAAACCTCTATCAAACAATTTGAGTATAATGTTGACGTCATTGCATGCCTTCTATTACATTATAATTGTCTTCTGGCATTGTTAGAACAGTTGAGTGCATAGTAGGGATTTCCTTGACATATACGTATAATCAATTACGTCATCAGGTCGTCTATATCTTAATGCTAACTTGAAGTTCAGTCTATTGCAAGTGATATGGTTAAGTATGCTTGCGCTTCAGTAAGTAGAATACTGCGAGTACCCTTTTAAATATAGAGTAACAAATTACGCCAAAAACGTTTTTAAAAAGTTCAGCGTGTGTCCCTTTAATGGTGTGTGTATAACTGTGTGTGTGTGTGTGTGTGTGTGTGTGTGTGTGTGTGTGCGTGCGTGCGTGCGTGCGTGTGTGTTTATAACTGTACAGATAATTCACTGAACATATAACTTAATCATCAAATGGGAATCTATCTATACAAAGCAAAGTGTTCTTACATTTTTTTGTTTTGGTATCCATAGTTATCTGTGTCAATTGCCAAGGTTATGCTGACAATAACCAATGGAATAACTGCAAACAGCAAAAAAGAAAAAGTCTCCATTAGAGTTTTAATTGTTGAAGGTTTCACTTCTCGTATCTCAGTATTGATATTATTTTATAGTCTATTTAGACAGGACATATAATATTCACAAAGAACGAAATGAACTTATGCGATGCTAAATATAATTTCTACAGGCTTTCTCTAACAAAGCATACTTGTGCGAACAACAAACGATAATCCTCTGCACGAGCTAACATTTTACGAACAGAAACAAAATTGGCTTCAGATATCTGTACTTAATGGTGAATATAATAATATGATACTTACCCCACCCAATCAGACAAAACTTGACCATGAATCGTTTTATGTACGTGTCGAATACTTTGATGAGTAAAAGATACATTTGGACTGCTTCCAATGCCATCCACATCATTACAGACAATAGGAAATAGTGTAACAACACAGCTATAGTCTTACAGAGTTCGGGTATGATTGGTGCCAATTGTACAAATAATGCACCGATTAGAAACATCAGCAGTACCATGAATAACGCAAAGCACAGGTTGATAAGAATCTTGGTAGATTTATCTTTTCGTTTCCTGCAATAAAACATAGTTCAGTGCATTTACAAAAAAAACACGCATAAAGAACAACAAAACAAAATAAATGAGTGAAAATACGCGTATATTTTATTTTTTTTCAATCATTTTACTCAAAATCCAAAACACCATTGAAGTGCTTTAACCACAGTTTGCAAACCGTTAACAAAGATAAATTAACGTTTCCGAACATTGTCGGTGATGGCGCCGTTATAAAATGTTGACGACATTTCATTTCGTCCACGATACCACCAGAGTGTGGAGGAACGGTTGAAGTAGAATGGTTTGTTGTTACACCGTCTCCAAGTTACGATGTTATTGCACTGTAAATAAAGTATAATGAATAGTGGTTCTTGTTTTTACTTAAAATCTACTGCATTCGTTTCCAATGACGATTTTGAGGAAAATAACCTTTGTTAGAATGTATAACAATGGCTGCATTAACACTGCCTCTGTGATTTCATTTTGAATATCAGCAGAAAGCGATGAAATAATGGTCACATAACGTGTCTAAACTATTGCAAGTTATGACAATTGTGTTTGTGATGGAAACACAAGACCATGGAACGACATTCACTCGGGGGGGGGGGGACTATGTAAAACAGTAACTGATAACGTAAAAGAGAGGATGATTTAGTTATATTTTACCTGAAGATAATTAAGGACAGGAGAGTTACTGCTGTGGCCAGGAAAGATATACCACATCCTATGTATGATATAATAGATAACGACTGGTGATGAATCGGGTCTATTTGGTCTCCATGCCCGTACACATCCTGTAATATAATATTGAAAAGATGAAAATCGTATCGTGTAAATTACAGGAGAGTGTAGTGAACCGAATGTACGTTAATGTTTGAAATGTATTAAGAAAGACAACATTACTGCGCTTTGACGAGTTAAGTAGGTAAACGACATATAGCCATCCTTGGAATGTATTATTCAACGACAAATGAATTGTGCACTTTTTAGTTTTGTTTGTATTTTGCTATTCAATTGGGTTTAATACGTAAAATATGACATGACATTTATTGTTTATTGCTGCAGCTATTTATTGTAAGTCATAATATCTCAAATATGACATGCACTATTTATTGCTAAATAGTTATGTACGTCATAACGCGTCATCGTATCAAATACTGTGTTCATACAAATGATGTTTACAAAAAAGGCAATTCATTACTTACCAGAAGAAGGGCAAAATTTGTGAGGTGACTGCATTCGCAGACTGTGACATCATCGTCAACTTCATCGTCATAAATTTCTGATAACACACAACCTTCCTTGGACCACGCACCACTTCCGTCTTTAAGAGATGTGACCACACAACAACATAGTTAAAATGACAAACGATAATTTATGAATACTACCAATTGATTTAAATGACAATGAAAACATCCGATAGAATGAATAGATGCACTATTTATCACGGTCTTCTAATTAGTATACGTGGAAGTTTTAATGAAATATTGATTTGAAATATCTAACCAATATTGTTGTCAATCATAGGGGTAAAACCACTAACAATACTGTGTTGTCAATCATAGAGGTAAAACCATTTCGTTGCTAAGTACATTCACTGACCTTACAAACCAGGAAGTAGTGCATTGAAGCCATGGTAAAAAACAACAACGTAAATACAGCTGCAACGTTAACTGAATACAATGTAGATTTATTCTTACCGTTCAAATTAAAATCCCAGAACACACAGCTTATATTACTGGCATTTTGCTACAAAAGGAAAAAGTATATAAGCCATATACCTGATAGTTTAGATTAATTATGAAGATCGAAAATGTGCAATGTATAAATATCAAAAATAAAACTCAATAAACAAAAGCAAATGTGTATGTATTTTAGCTTGCACAGTTCAACAAGGAAAGTATTTATTGTGGTACGGAAAAATAGCTGTTTACCATTAGGTAATAACTTTCAAGGTCGCCCTAAGTATCTTGTCACTGGTAACTAATTTTCCCGCATGTACTTCAAGCGGCGTTTGTATGGGCCCAACAACCTATTGAACATACAAAACGTAGCATGCGCTTGGATTCTACAAGAATGGTATTCTTAGACCAGTTTCAGATTACAAATCCATGATTTAATGTGTAGATTAGGAAATAAGTGAGTAAACTTGACATATCTATAAAATGGCAATGTTGACGTCGACCCTCTTTCTATTTATACATTTGTGATCACAGTGGAACATTATCAATTGTGATCACAGTGGAACAATATCATTTGTGATCACAATGGAACAATATCAATTGTGATCACAGTGGAACAATATCATTTGTGATCAGAGTGAAACAATATCAATTGTGATCACAGTGGAACAATATCATTTGTGATCAGAGTGAAACAATATCATTTGTGATCACAGTGAAACAATATCATTTGTGATCACAGTGAAACAATATCATTTGTGATCACAGTGGAACAATATCAATTGTGATCACAGTGGAACATATCAATTGTGATCACAGTGAAATAATATCATTTGTGATCACAGTGGAACAATATCATTTGTGATCACAGTGGAACAATATCAATTGTAATCACAGTGGAGCAATATCAATTGTGATCACAGTGGAACAATATCAATTGTGATCACAGTGAAACAATATGCAATTTCATTTGTGATCACAGTGGAACAATATCATTTGTGATCACAGTGGAACAATATCAATTGTGATCAGAGTGAAACAATATCATTTGTGATCAAAGTGAAACGATACCATTTTGTGATCACAGTGGAACAATATACAATGTAATTTGTGATCAGAGTGAAACAGTATCATTTGTGATCATTATTGGTTGTACATACCTGCTGTTGTTGATGACGTAATACAATTCTCACTGGGTCTGTGAGATTACTAATTTGTAATTCTCCAATACTTGCAGCTATAACATGGCTAAAGTCTTCCATCGTACGGTTATCAACAATCTACATATAAATTTGACAGCGAGGAGACATGTCATGTCTTTCAAGTCACCAATATTTATATTCGTTCAATAATTGAGAATACGAAGTAAGGGCGTCGTCGCCAATACTGTATACTCAGATAATGTAATGCGTAATTTCAGCAGAATTAGTACAAAACTGGAGCTAGAGAATAGTGATGATGAGAGAACGATCGTGGAAGCAAACATCATTTCTATGCGAATGTTACAATGTGTTTTTTTCAAATAAAATTTGGTTGAATACGATTTAACTTAACCTACAAGCTTGGTGGTATTTACTCTTCTCTTTCCACCAGTTAATTCGTTATTGATTGATTGATTGATTGATTGATTGATTGATTGATGTTATTTAATGACCGTTTCAATTACTTATATCACCCCAAGCCTTTATCTATCTTAACACTATGAGATATATATATATATACCGATGACATGTCAAATGCTAATACAGTAACTGTACAGTTCTGTGTTCAAAAGAGCATAGCAATTAGTTGTAAACAACGCTAATAAACTACAATTGCAACATTCTGTATGTGTCAAGCCTGCTGCGAAATATCGCAGGCTCCTTCTATAGTATCTCATCATTGTGATGCTGTCATAAACAATTGTATATATACTATGTATATTGCAGTCATGTATATAGATCAAACGCTATATATGTACCTAAACGACCAAAAACTTACCTTGAATAATGTATTAGATTTGTAAGTGATGAACTGAGCTCTGGATACTAGTGACCGGTGTGTTTCATCAAGGTTGTCAAACAACGATTCTGGTAGCTGAATCACTGAATCTGGCGTCATAGTTTCTGAATCCATGCTTGAAAGATTTCTCTGTTGCAAAAAATAAACATTTAAGGAAAACTAAGAAAATGAACAATTGTTTACGTTTCCCTTATTAATTTCGGAAGTACACAAAGTGATTTCACAACTCTCGGATGCATTGGGTGGAAAGCTTTAACAAGTTATGTAACTGCACTCAGATTTACTACGTTACCATCACCGCATAATGAAATAATTCATATACTCCGGATCCCAGTGATACATATTTTTACGCAGAATAATTTAACAAAGTTTTTATTTTATTTTTCGGTTTATGTCAAAAATTGCACACTTGACGCAATGGTTTTGTCATAGCAGTAATCTACATTTAATTATTGCATATATGTTTATTTCTGTAATTAGGTCAGGTTGGGGGCTACAGCAAACTTAGGAACACCCTTAGTACTGATGAATTATGAAGTAATGTATATATAAGTGAACTTAAATATTCTCCAAAAAAACAAACAAAGACCAAACAAACCTGAATGGTCTATTCTCATATGATAATTACATAATCTCCTCACACATATATTACCTAAATTAAAACATGTATATTTTGTACCGGTACTTATGTCTACTTTTTATTGCAACACAGTGTTTGATAATGTTTTGGGGGAAATAGAGAGATTGGTATGAAGTAAATCAGTAAACTACTAACCATCAGACCAGATGAGACATTGAAAGACAATCCTTTAAATGTTGTAGAATTTATCCCCATACCGACTACTGCAATATTTGGCGTTTCTATCCTTGTATATGATTGATTACTTAATTCTACGACCAAAGCAAGTCTCTCCACTGCATGAACAAGTCTGAAAAACAATTAGAAGCGTCAAATGTTTTCAAAGTTTAAGGAATGGGTATTGGCTGCAATATTTTTAATGTATTACTTAAAACGTTAATGGAATATGATAAGGCAATATATGGAATCTTTAAGAGTCAAAGGCCATGCAGGACAGTGGGACATTCTTGCACCTTATAACGAACCTAATTCGGGTTAGATTGTGAAAGACAGGTCATGATGTTGATACGGATTGTCAACTTTACATACTAAGCATTCAAGTTATTGACAGATGTAACAATGTGGTATGATCAACCTTTGAAATGTATGATCTAAAAATAGTCACTACGTTTTGGCTTTGCAATAAACTATGGCTTGAAGAGAAGCCATTAATATAATATAATTAGCCAAAGGTTAGGATAGAAGTGTCGACATACTTTATTTAATCTACACATTACCTTGTAACAGAATTTTGACTGTTTTGACCAGCTACCAGTACATCCTGACTGACACTAAATAAATCATCTACACTTTGTAATACTCCTTGTGCTACTTCAACATCTGTACCATTCTCTTCACTTGACAGGATGTTTCCTATCACGTCCGCCGCAAGATTCACATCACTCTCTTCAAAGTCTTCGGCTTCAAATGTAAGATTGTTAAGTTTCACAGCAATCTTTTTTGCCTGTCCTGGGAAGAAAATCGAATAAGAGAATACTACAACATGTTAAATCTAGAGAAACCAGTCAGCATATGCTGGCTTATAAAATGCATATTAAAACACTTAGTATACATCAGCATTATTGTAATCTGATTAAAATCCGATGTAGATGTCGGTTAATCGTTAATTGCTATTTTACCTTCGTTATTTTGCCTGAATTGACCTTCTTGGTACATGTTTACATTTTTTAGCCTGAACGCCTCCTCTACAAAAATAGGAATGAGCGATTAGCCGACATCTACATCGGATTTTAATCAGATTGTATTGTAAGTCTAAAATGGACAGTGTACAGGAACATAAACTAATTGTTAAAGCGTATTAGGATTAACATCTAGGGTGTGATAAAACGTCTAAGAGAGAGAGAGAGAGAGAGAGAGAGAGAGAGAGAGAGAGAGAGAGAGAGAGAGAGAGAGAGAGAGAGAGAGAGAGAGAGAGAGAGAGAGAGGGGGGGATAGTGAGAGAGTGAGAGAGTGAGAGAGAGAGAGCTGATCAACAACAAACAAGACTAGTCTAGACTTAAAATCCTTATAGTTCCAGAGTCAGAAACGATGACGTTAATGCAAGAACCTCGGTCTTCAAATAAATATATAAAAAATATTTTACCTGGCGGAATTGTCACATTAGCCAAATGGTTCAGGCGGTTTCCTCGGCTTACTTTACTTTCATGGTAACATTCTTTCGTGTCAGCCTGACCCCATTGTACCTTGTTTATTAGCCCATTATCGTCAGCGCACTTCAAACTGAAAATGGGACATTATGAATTTTAGGGTGATAGAGACAGGGGCGTAAAGGGAGAGAAAGCCAGTTACTCACATAATCACATAGTAATTTACATAGCTGTATACGGTAAGCATAAAATCATTAGATATGCATTTTATGGTGACATCGATAACATTTATCAATAGTTACATTCAGTTGAAGTAGTAGACGCGTTATTAGTCCAAAATACAGCTGTTTACCTACTAGGCCCATTTATTTGAATATGTAACTCGTTATCTTGAAAGAGTGACATACCTAAAGTTATTTTACAATGACAATGACAATGACAATGACAGTGACAATGACAATGACAATGACAATACAGTGAAGAGATGTGTTGCAGTAGCATAACCCAGCGAATGACAAAATGTAGTGTTTACTTAATATTAAGTAAACATTTTGAAAACATATTACCATATTCTGTTCGCGAAATTTTGGTTGAATGGACATTTCATCGCCTGTTCTCCAGCTGTAGTACTGGGCCAATGTATAACTCCTTTTTCATCTGATGTGATGTCTGCCGGACAATGATTGCCCTTCTCTGGTGCTGCGCAACTACATCTTTGCATGCTAAAGTTTCTAGACACATTAGCTGCAGTTTAAAATATGGAAAAGATGAAAATGAATCTTTGTTTTGTATAAAAGTTATTATTGAACAATAGTCGGTAGTGTTTCTTGTACACAGAGTAATTCATAGGAATATAATTATACAACTATTATTACTTACACAACTGACAAATGAATGGCCTCATCTTAGTACAACATGTTTCATCCAGCTTGATATTGTTGCCATTATTTCTATTCCTGAAATTTCATAAAAATAGCTAATTTAGAAAAGAGCTACATATAAATAAGGTCGTGACAACACCACATTTAAAGTCAATGCCTTCCGTAAAATGCAAACCTTTCGATTACTTCCCGCTCGTATTATCAGATTGGGAATTCAGAGTTACCATACGTGGTATATCTCTTAGTTAGTAAATTAATTAGTATGTCATTGGTGTTGCAGTACAGAGTCAAAACCTTCCCAATAGCAACCATTTTCCACTCGTAACCTACATATAAGGGTTTTGTCGCCACCCGTCTTTCTACTCGTAATGACATGTCTCCATTACATGGGACAAGCGTACTTTCATTGTCTGAACATTGTCTGAAGGAAAGACGAATACTGGGGAACAATATCAACATGTATTCCAATAATACATACGTGCACTGGACTGTGACGTGCTTGATGCATTTTGTTCACTTCAAAGTCTTGTGCACACAGAGTTGAATGTACACCATACTATGTATTGTATCATCAGTCAATTTACAGTATTAAGTAGAAATCGATATAACCTAAATGGAATTCACATCTTTTGAAACTTACCAAAGCTGGCAACATGTTCGGCCATATATGTTATTGTTGCACTTAAAATTTGGTTCATTGGAATGCCATGATGGGTCATCCTCAGTGATAGTTTCCACCGTGCCGTCCAGCCAAGTAATGTTCCTTGTGGTTCCATTGGCCTCACACCCAACCCAATACGAGTACTCTATAAACTTATCATAGCTTTTCAAGCGCTGACTTAAGTTGGCTAAAATATCTATTGAGTCTATGACAGCTAAATGACTATTACAGGAGGAGTTTTCACAAAGTTCATCGCAGAAAGCCCTGGCATCGTCCCACATCATGTGTTCTTGTAAAATTATAACAAATAGCTTATCACTATTCCAATACACATCTAGAAAGGAACCACATATTATTGGTATATAAACAAATTTAACCACACAAACATAAACTTAACGAAATGGATTACTCGAGTCACCGCATTCTGCCATTTTATACAAATATAACTCAATTACGTATTATTTCGGTTAATGCGATCGTTTTGTGCGAGTTATTAAAATTATCATGACCGGTTACTTTTCATATCCGATTCGTTGTTGCTTCCATTCAAAGTTGTACTTGTTTGACCACATAATTATTCCATTTCGTGCCACTTAAAGTGTATACCGCCAACCTATTGTCAACCCATGGCAACAATGACCCATCAATATATCACTCTGAATTTCAATGAATATATTTGAAATACATGAATGTCAAATTTTCATGTGGAAATTCTTGTACATAATTTGAAATAGTATATATATGATTGACATTTGTTAAAGTATGTCAGGTATTATTGTTTGAACCACAAACACATTAATTATATGTATAACAACGCTAATTATATGTATAACAACGCTAATTATATGTATAACAACGCTAATTATATTAACACAACTTCGTACCTTCAACAACCATAACTTAGAATTGTCATAAACGTCTTACCTCTACATTCAATATTCTCTAAATTTCCTTCATCGAACAAAGCCCCGTTCAACCATGTCAAGCACATTGGAACGATGATGATGATAGTGTATAAACATAATAAAATTCTTGCCATCTTTTAAGTAACTTTTTATTTGCTTTGATCGGGTCATAAGATTCTGAAGAGTCGGTTTATTCCTAAAAAAATATAAACTTATTTTTCAGTTCGTGACATGAAATTTCATAAACGAAGTTAACATCAATGGATGTTATAATATTATAGCATTGATATTGGGTTTATATACGATATATAAATATTCCGCTATGCATGCGTTGTACGTAGTTATCGTATCCTAGCCCTCAAGCATAGAAACCAATATCAAATAAATTATGTAAATCACTCTAAAACTTGCTTTTTAACCACTTTCGTATAACTACAAAGATATATGACAGAATTACCGGAGCTTATTACTAGAAATTCTAGCCTAGTATAACAGCTCAGCCAATGCTGCAATAAGAAATACATCTGAGATGAGTGCACATAAAGTCACTTGAATGTTTATAGCTATAGCGAACATTGCCAAAGAAATGTGAATATACATTCACTTATTGCTAGCGCTGATCTGATAATTTGACTTATTTCGTACAAAGGATATCGAACAAAAAAAAACAAGCAAAAAACAACACGAACGAACGACCAAACAAGTAAAAGAAAACAAAGCCTAATATATAATAAACCGGCGTTTGATTGACATGTTACATTGCAAATTTATTGGCTAACGGCCGTAACGGAACGCAGAGTTATAAAGGTTGAAAGGTGATTTCGGTGAGATACTTGTGTTCTAGAATTTTAATGCAAACATTTACTACATTCTTATGTGACTTTGTTAATGGAGAAATTTCATGTGTTGTAATCAAGGGATTCCTAATGTAAATATATGTACGTTTTTAAAGCTGTTATTTTTTAAGTAATATGACTAGGTCGATACCTCAGTACATGTATCTGTGAGCTTAGGCGGTTCTATTTTCAATGTCGTCATATTTTATTGAAATAATGTTACTGTACAACATCCACTAAACTATCGTCGGAAATGTGGGTACTTGTGTATAGCGATATTTAATAATTGGCTAAAAAACTGCCGCCTTCTCTTTAACGTACGTTCTATAAATGTCATGTATATATTTTGAATGTGATTGTTCTGCAAATCACGACAACACTTTGATATATGGTGCCTATGGCACGCACCCTTTGTTCGGACTGAGCGTACGCGGCATAAACAACGTTAAGTTGAATGAGATGTACGTGGAGTATAAAAAATCAGTTTTACTTCCCCCTTGATTTGTACCGTCTACGTGTTATCAAATTTAACAATATATGTATGTGCAGACAAGTTAGAACCATGTTTTATACAAGGAATAAGGATTGCAAAAAACAGGTAAAATAGGTACTTTCTGATCACTGAAAATTGAAAAGCAAACTTACCTTGTTGTTGTCGGTGGCCGAGTGGTTAAACCACTTGCCTCTTACCACTGCGTCGGGGTTCGAACCCAATTCAGGGTTCGATTAAATGTACCACGCTGTAAGTAAGAAGAGTGTCGTTCAGTTTGACTCTACCGAACAACGCAGGTTTTACCCGGGTACTCCGGTTTCCTCCTGCATTAACACTGAACCCATGAGAGATGGCCCTCACTGGACTTCTTGGGAGACAAGTGTTTATATGCTTAAAGAACTATCCAGTATAAATAAAAATAAATAAAGATTATAGATTATTACCTCCAGTTACTTCTTCTGCCAAGGCAGATCTTGTCTCTATTGTTGTTGTCGTACGCGTATAATAGAATGTACAGACAGTTTTAAATCGCTTTAAGTTTCAAATTTTTTGATTTAGTGGAAAGACCAGGCTTTTCAACCATCGAATGTTACCCGGGGACAATATACAATAACGAACTGAGTGTCCAGGTTCATGTATATTTATGGTGTACGAAAGTCAAATGCTGACTTGACGAGTACGAAGCTGTGTATGACGTGCCAGAAACCCAATAGACGACAGAGTTCGTGACCTCAATACCCTAAAGGATATCAATGCAATCAGTTATCAGCTTGCCTTTGTTTGTATGTATGTGACAGCAGTGTGACAACACCCATTTCTTAAAGCGGTACAATAAGTCATCAGAATGTTTTGAGGACAGTGATATCTGACCATGAATTGATAACATTTATAGTCCAGTTTTGTAGTTACATGGTGGTTCCACTCTTGACAATTAGCCTGGCAGATGTGGCATTTTAAGTCCGTTCTTTTCAGGTCGCAACGTGTATGGGCTAATTTACGATACATATAATTACCTTCACGTCATGCTTGCTCAGTTTTACCACACCTTATGTAGTAATATAATCTAGGTATGGGTGACTTGTATGCCTTGGTTAATCACTCTATCGGCACATATACGTTACTATATTCATTTTTTTCTGCATAATAGTCGGTTCATTAGCCATATGGTTGGATTGTGTGTATAGAGGGTTACTGTTATTTCTACGACTGGTGGGCAAGTAAATGTTGGTTGGTTATCTGATTCCGTAATTGATTGGTCAGCTAAATGATTAATTATTTTGATATTATATATTGAATTTCGACAAAACTACGCGTCAAACTTTAATAATTAAATTGCAAGTAATCAGGGGTTTCCCCATCCAGTTTACGTAACAGTAGATAAATTGTAGCAAGTAAATAGTCATCACCGATTTGCAAAAAGTGTTTGTGTATTTATTTCCGTGTAATACCATAACATAACATTGAAGACATGTACGTGTATTCAGTTTAAGTAAAAATCAATACTATAAATACGAAATAAAGTTATTTGCATAAAGATATCGTGTATGTTCTAGATATATTGCTAATGTTACAGCTGACAACTATTGGGTTTTCTTTCAGTATGTCTGAACTGACACCGTACACATCTTAGGTTTAACAGAAACAGTTTCACATGATTTCTAGCATACTGTACAGAGTTTGGAAACATTTATTTTAGGTACCGTTTGAATATTGATGCAATCAAGGCAGTCTCTACAGTAATACAGGCAGTCTCTACAGTAATACAGGCTATCTCTACAGTAATACATTGTTTCTTTCACATTTCTGTTTGAGTTTGTTACCGTCCATGTCAGCGGCCACGTTCTGTCTGTCTGTCTGTCTGTCTGTCTGTCTGTCTGTCTGTCTGTCTGTCTGTCATTTTCGAAATGTTAATTCTACTTTATGAATTTACACTACGCGTGCGGTATTTTACCTTGTTTGAAATAGACGTCAGTGAAAATTGAAGGACTTGATAAATATTATCTGAGATGTTCAGTAATACATTACGGATGAAATCATGTTACCCATGTAGACAAATGTATATTTCTTCGATCTCATAACTTTTTGTTAACGGTTATTCTATTTATTTCATTTATTTACGTTTACCTCAGACAAAAAATAGCCATATACAGAATGAAATTAAATTAAAATTTTGTCTATGAAAACGGTGTCATCGCAAAACAAAATAGGTTATCTACGCAAGGACTTGAGGTAACTTGAATAATATCATTTCATGTTGACACAAAAGTAGCACTACAGAATGCTATATTTGTACTGACAAGCACACTGTGTAGACATGGCACCGTAGAAATATAAATTTTTGTCATGTTGTTAACAATTTTACAATCAGGGTGGTCAATCTTGCTATAAAATGGGCTGTATATCTAATCCATGTCTACGTTGTACATACAACGTTCCTACGAATCTGAAAAACAACAACAAAAAAGAGAAATGAAAACTGATCTGAAAATGTAGTAATACACCCACGTATTAACAGTAAAATTATTAGCAATCATTACTAATTAGGTTAATCATTTATTATTTTCAACATAGAAACGGTTACTTTGGAGTCGTATTCCTTACCTGCTGGTAGCGGCGGTGGTGGGGGTTGTGAGTGTGGCGGCAGTGTTTCTGAAAACTGACTAATTCTCGATTTATTCGTGATAGACGTCTGCTTGTCATCTGCGAAAGAGATCAGAAGAAGCCCTTATGAAATCTATATATTTAGCACACACACATACATTGACGTGTTCAAATTGTAGTTTACCTCAATACAGGATTCTAAATAGTGGAGAAATGATAGATTTAAATATTCGTCGTTGATAGCACTCTTGTATGTTTATTACGAGTGATTACACGAGTGTACACATCACAAAGAACCTTTCGTCTAGAGAAATAAGGACAATTGCATGGCGAATTGAAAATTTCATTCTTGTATGAATATGTACGAGACAGTTGAATTAAGCTCCTAATTGAAGAATATCTATTTGACTGGTTGTTCCCCTTAGACTAATAGTTCTCACTCGTCATAAGGTTTCTACTACAGTTTGAATGATGTCAATATTCTAAAACAACACGTTAATGAATATTTATACGTTATTACCAGTGAACTATAGGAATACGTGCTGAAGTGCAAGTTGCAAAATGTTTGTCCTTATTTTTATTTAAAACTGAATTTACCAAAGTTAGCTTTTAGACAAAGTTCTTAATGCCGCTTTGAAGTTAGTACTAAAGTTAGTGCAAGACACACACATTTATATTACCCACCTTCAGACTTACACTTATTACAACAATAAAATGCCTTCTTCCATTCTCTCTGAATGTCTTTCTTTAAAGCACAGTGGAAAATAAAAATAAACAATCCTTGCAGAGAGTTACATATGGCGAAGAGGTAGTGGAAGACCAAGGAAGCGCTACCAATGGCGAAAAATGCGAATGTCCATGTTATACCAAGTAGTACCAATAACCCTACTGCTCCCTTAAGTTGTGATTTGACACTGTAGCGATCATTTGACGTCACTGCCTTCGAATTTAACCTCCGGATTTGACGAATTACTAGGCAGTAGATAACAATGTTGAAGATCAGAACCAAACAAACAGGGCTAAGAAATGCAACATAAAAGGCTGTTCTTGATAACCAACAGCTAGAGAGAGAGAGAGAGAGAGAGAGAGAGAGAGAGAGAGAGAGAGAGAGAGAGAGAGAGAGAGAGAGAGAGAGAGAGAGAGAGAGAGAGAGAGAGAGAGAGAGAGAGAGAGAGAGAGAGAGAGAGAGAGAGAGAGAGAGAGAGAGAGAGAGAGAGATGTTATTAGTAATACAGATATTACCATGTCTTGACAACAATGTTAACACTCAGTAATAATAAATTTAGAATAACAGCTGATAGATACAGACAATATTGCTGGTAGCACTTTGTAATCTGAATTAACAAACGTAAAGCTTACTTACATAGAATTGTAAAATCCATAGTTGTCGACATCAACTGCTAATGTTATTACCACAATAAGCAATGGTACAGCTGTGAATTGAAAGGATAACAATCACAGGGGGATGATTCCATCTTGAGATTTATTAATTTCCACACTGACTTACACGTATTTCCAGAATTATTAGTTTTCGTTAAAAATCATTGAAAATGAAAACTGTAGTATATATTTCATGAAGTGCAGTTTATAAACAAACATTTGAAAATCGACGAAAATCGATAATTATGCCCACATTGATAATTTCCAGGCTTCTTCATTTGAATAATGATAAGTGAAGAAAATGAACCACTGAGAATGAATGAATGAATGAACGAACGAGCGAATGGATGGATGGATGGATGGATGATAGAGTAAATAAACACTCAATCGAATGGCTGACATAGTGGATACAGACCAGGGTTTAATGACGAATCTTCCGATTAGTATTCTATTACGTACAAAGTGTCTTTAACAAAATAATTCTACCATATCTTTTATAAACCTTAAGATAATAGCATAAAATAACTTACCCCAACCGATAAGACAAAACTTTATCATAAACTTTGCGAAATATATGTCAAAAACTTTCACGAGCAGCAAATACATCTGAACTGCTTCCAACGCCATCCATGCCATCACAGCCAATAGGAAATAGTGTAACAGAAAGGCCACGGTGGAACAAAGTTCAGGAATTATAGATGTAAAGTCCACGATGATTGCATCGATCAAAAACATAAGCATCGCCATGAAAAGTGCGAAGCATAAATTGATTAAGATTTTGGTTCCTTTATTTTTCCTTTTTCTGTAAGAAATGAAAATCAATTATAGAATGTATGGTTGTAATACACAATTTGATAGATTAACCTGACAGGACAGGTTACTACCAAACCAGAAACACTATAGAGTTTCAATTAGGCGGCACAGTGTTTTATTCATCACATATGTAGTTTTTGTTATGAATTTAACATAATCAAGGCACTGATAGACGACATGCACATGAAATATTACATTGTATCTCACTATGAACACAAAATGATTGCAAGCTATCACTGTCAATATTTTGTTTTCTGTAATTTGTAACAGAAAACCTTGTGTGAGACGTTCGACGTCAAAAACCCGTGCTACCTCATTCAAACTCAATAATCACTTTGGAGTGGTAGTATATAGCGGTATATATAAATGTTTTGCGAATGCGAATATGTGAATGATATAGGGAACATTTCCCGCCATAATTTGAAAAACTGTGGCTATGTTTCGCTACCTACTATTTAAAAATTAACTGATTTAAAAAAAAAAATAATATGTTTAAAAAGAACGATGTGTGATACGATATCCTCTGCTCTTCACGTTTGATATATGATCAATACATTATATGCCAAAATATGGGGGGGGGGGGGTATTCATCACCTATCGCTTAATATGGTAAATAGAATACTACGTACTGGAAGACAGCCAGTGTTATAATCGTAAACAACAAAGCAATCAGTGATATACCACAGCCAACATACGATATGATAGATAATGCTTTCTGGTGTACTGGGTCGATATCAGCTCCTGTTCCGTATATGTCCTATTAAAGGAATACATTACACACTCATATACACTGTCATATGTTAATGTTTAGTAAACCTTTAGTAAACACGTTTTATGACAAGGACAATAAGTGTAGTCTTATACGAGATCATGGAAATTTGTTTGACTTCGCAACAATACTGATTTCACTATTTATTTATGTATGTATGTATGTATGTATGTATGTATTTATTTATTTATTTATTTATTTATTTATTTATTTGTTTGTTTGTTTGTTTGTTTGTTTCGGTGTGATCATCATAGATGGACGCAAGTGATAGCCAGAATGCTCAGTGAAGTCATAGAGAAAGACGATTGTTTATGCCAACTTCTGCTGATGTACAATTTGCTTGATGATTGTAACAATATAATGTTTGTAAACGGGTATTTGATAAAATATATGTACAGAACTATATAAACACTGAGAAGAGAATTTGGACACAAGTTAACTTGGGCTCATTTTTATAAACGAAGGTGCCCATGGAAACTATGGATAAAAAGTACTTACTAGGGATTTTATTTTAGTGAAAACAGTGCAAATATATTCCAGTTAAAATTTGATTTTTTTTAAAAATGGGATACTTACAAAGATTAGACCAAAGTGTGTCAGGTGATAACATTCACAGATAGATACATCATCAGAAACTTCATTTTGGAAAACAAGAAAACAGCCTTGACTGGACCAACCACCACTACCATCTATTGAAAGTTAACCATTCAAAGACATACATTAATATAACAGTTACCATCTATTGAAAGTTAACCATTCAAAGATATACATTAATATAACAGTTACCATCTATTGAAAGTTAACCATTCAAAGACATACATTAATATAACAGTTACCATCTATTGAAAGTTAACCATTCAAAGATATACATTAATATAACAGTTACCATCTATTGAAAGTTAACCATTCAAAGACATACATTAATATAACAGTTACCATCTATTGAAAGTTAACCATTCAAAGACATACATTAATATAACAGTTACCATCTATTGAAAGTTAACCATTCAAAGACATACATTAATATAACAGTTACCATCTATTGACAGTTAACCATTCAAAGACATACATTAATATAACAGTTACGGCTTGTCGTTATTGCAAAAAAATAACCCCGCGCTTTAACATTGGTAAATATCATATAATAATCGCCAAGCAATTTCCCGATTACAAAACTAAAATCTACATCATGATAACAATGACTTGAAGTGTAATTATATTTTGTCACCCACTCATTAGTCATACTGATTTATGAGATGAATACCTTGAACTATCAAACTTAACTTACTATTTAGTCTGAAATCCCAGAATACACAGGTTAGGTTTGGGGCATCAATCTGTGATAAAAACAAAACAAAATATTAATGTTGTGTTGTGTTGTGTTGTGTTGTGTTGTGTTGTGTTGTGTTGTGTTGTGTTGCGTTGCGTTGCGTTGCGTTGCGTTGTGTTGACAGTTGGGTTGTGTTGTGTTGACAGTTGTGTTGTGTTGTGATGTGATGTGATGTGTTGCGTTGTATTGTATTGTATTGCGCTGCGGTGCAGTGCGATGTTGAATGTATGGTATGGTGTAGTGTGCTGCTGAGCGGTATTACATTGGATTGCTGTATTGTATTGTATTGTATTGTATTGTATTGTATTGTATTGTATTGTATTGTATTGTATTGTATTGTATTGTATTGTATTGTATTTATCAGGGATGTTAAATGTGATATTTAGATAAACCCACCTGTTTTTGATGAACAAATGTAATCCTTACAGGTTCTGTTAGATTCGTTATTTTCAATTTTTCGATGCTTGCAGCCAGTACTGGACTAAACCCCTCTATAGTAGTATTATCAACAGCCTGTAGGAATATGTTATACACATACACTGGGTTAGCTCCTAGTAGTAATATCAACAGCCTATAGGAATATGTTATACACATACACTGGGTTAGCTCCTAGTAGTAATATCAACAGCCTATAGGAATATGTTATACACATACACTGGGTTAGCTCCTAGTAGTAATATCAATAGCCTATAGGAATATGTTATACACATACACTGGGTTAGCTCCTAGTTGTAATACCAACAGCATGTAGGAATATGTTATACACATGCACTGGGTTAGCTCCTAGTTGTAATATCAACAGCCTGTAGGAATATGTTATACACATACACTGGGTTAGCTCCTAGTAGTAATATCAACAGCCTATAGGAATATGTTATACACATACATTGGGTTAGCTCCTAGTAGTAATATCAACAGCCTGTAGGAATATGTTATACACATACACTGGGTTAGCTCTTAGTAGTAATATCAACAGCATGTAGGAATGTGTTATACACATACACTGGGTTAGCTCCTAGTAGTAATATCAACAGTCTATAGGAATATGTTATACACATACACTGGGTTAGCTCCTAGTAGTAATATCAACAGCCTATAGGAATATGTTATACAAATACACTGGGTTAGCTCCTAGTTGTAATATCAACAGCCTATAGGAATATGTTATACACATACATTGGGTTAGCTCCTAGTAGTAATATCAACAGTCTGTAGGAATATGTTATACACATACACTGGGTTAGCTCCTAGTAGTAATATCAACAGCCTGTAGGAATATGTTATACACATACACTGGGTTAGCTCTTAGTATTAATATCAACAGCCTGTAGGAATATGTTATACACATACACTGGGTTAGCTCTTAGTAGTAATATTAACAGCCTGTAGGAATATGTTATACACATACACTGGGTTAGCTCTTAGTAGTAATATCAATAGCCTATAGGAATATGTTATACACATACACTGGGTTAGCTCTTAGTAGTAATATCAATAGCCTATAGGAATATGTTATACACACACACTGGGTTAGCTCCTAGTAGTAATATCAATAGCCTATAGGAATATGTTATACACATACACTGGGTTAGCTCTTAGTAGTAATATTAACAGCCTATAGGAATATGTTATACACACACACTGGGTTAGCTCTTAGTAGTAATATCAATAGCCTATAGGAATATGTTATACACATACACTGGGTTAGCTCTTAGTAGTAATATTAACAGCCTATAGGAATATGTTATACACATACACTGGGTTAGCTCCTAGTAGTAATATCAACAGCCTATAGGAATATGTTATACACATACACTGGGTTAGCTCCTAGTAGTAATATCAACAGCCTGTAGGAATATGTTATACACATACACTGGGTTAGCTCTTAGTAGTAATATCAACAGCCTGTAGGAATATGTTATACACACACACTGGGTTAGCTCCTAGTAGTAATATCAATAGCCTATAGGAATATGTTATACACACACACTGGGTTAGCTCCTAGTAGTAATATCAACAGCCTATAGGAATATGTTATACACACACACTGGGTTAGCTCCTAGTAGTAATATCAACAGCCTGTAGGAATATGTTATACACATACACTGGGTTAGCTCTTAGTAGTAATATCAACAGCCTATAGGAATATGTTATACACATACACTGGGTTAGCTCTTAGTAGTAGTATCAACAGCCTGTAGGAATATGTTATACACATACACTGGGTTAGCTCCTAGTAGTAATATCAACAGCCTGTAGGAATATGTTATACACACACACTGGGTTAGCTCCTAGTAGTAATATCAACAGCCTGTAGGAATATGTTATACACATACACTGGGTTAGCTCTTAGTAGTAATATCAACAGCCTATAGGAATATGTTATACACATACACTGGGTTAGCTCTTAGTAGTAATATCAACAGCCTGTAGGAATATGTTATACACATACACTGGGTTAGCTCCTAGTAGTAATATCAACAGCCTGTAGGAATATGTTATACACATACACTGGATTTGCTCCTTGAAAATTATATTTTCAATATAAACAGTGACTGCCACAATAAGATATTTTTTTACACTTTGACCAGCGACAATACAATCTTGAAAGTGTATCTCTTTAGTTGTCGGCACCATATAGTTCATGTGAACATTTGCATATCTGCTTATTCAAATTTCCAATGTCATCATTTCCGACTCTGAGTAACATTGTAAGTGTAAGTAAAAATCCTTCTATATGTGGTCATGCATGTACATACCTTGAAATATTTACTGGAATTATAAGCTAGAAATTGTGACCTTTCGATGTCCTCGAGACATGATTGGTTTAGATTATCAAACAAAGATGGCGGTAGATAAATAGACGATTTATTGTTCTTTACAGCCGAGTTGGTTTCGAGTGATACTTTGTTCTGAAGCAAAAGGTAAAAATACGAATGCACAATATATAGGAAGTGACTAACAGCAGTGTGTCGTAGTATGAGATGAACTTTGACCCCGGAAGGGTCAAACTTTAGCACTCCACACCAATGATGAATACTTCTATTGCAAATGATAATTGTTAGACACAACCGTACCCGCAATTTAGATGAATCAAATACATTTTATTTTAAAAGTTGTGAAATTCGTTTTGAAGTGTGTATCACAAAAAAATGAACTATACGACATTGAATAGATGACTTAGAATTATACATTGAAATTAACAGTCTTCTCAAGAGAACGTACTGATTCAGTATTCAAGATTTGCCAAATAATGATAAAGTGATCTTCTTAATGATTACCATACAACATTCCAGATTCCATATGTACAGCGTTTGAGTAGGTTTTCAAACAAAACTTCTTAACTCAGAAAAAAGGAGTGAAAGTACAATCTTTGCCTCAAGAGTTGCAGTGTATACATCCAAGCATATTGATGCGAATCTGAAATATTCTGACGGTCGACAGACAGTGAAGTAAAAATTGAAATCAAACAGGTCATTTTGTTTAAAAACACTGACCTCATCAGAGGAGAAACCAAATACTAAACCATCGAACGCTGATCCATTTATCTGTGTGATTGTCATTGTTATGTTTGGTGTTTCTATAATGGTCTGTGATTGGTCAGTCACGAATTCAAGAATTAATGAGAGTCGCTCCATCGATAGTATAAGTCTGTAAAGTAATACAAAATAAAACAAGGTTTCTTTCTTTGACTAAGGCAGGCATACTCAATTAAATAAATTTATATATTAAAAAATATAAACCTATAAAAGAGTCTGACTGTCTTGTGAATAATGTCATCAAAATAAACTGATTGTAATTATACTACAAAGAAAATGGATATATACAAATAAACAATAAAACTGAAATTTAAATTTGCATAAGTGTCTTTGTCAAAATGGATATATACAAATATTTACATCGTAAGACTGAAATTTAAATTTGCATAGCTGATAACAGTGTCTTTGTCAAAATGTTGTCCTAAACTGTCACAGTTTGCGGTATAAAATAACTTTGAAAGACCAGTTCACTTACATGCAAAAAGACTTTCCAAAACCGTATAAAACAAATTCTGAAACAACCTCGCAATTTAAACACCACTGCACTGAATTAAATACAAAATAATCATTACAGTGTATGTTTGAATGTTCAATGTCTTAGTAATACTAATTTTAATTTAATATACCCTGACCTACCTAGCTGCCGACTTGTTTCTTTCTTGACTACCAACTAACACATCCAGTCGAACCCTCAACATATCATCTACACTTTGTTGCACATCGGTGGCTACACCGACATCTGTCCCGTTTTCTTCACTTTCAAGGATATTGTCAATGATATCAACAGAAAAATTAACGTCTATTTCTACAAAGGATTCGGCGTCTGCTGTAATATTGGTCAGACTTCCAGACACCATTTTTGATTGTCCTGAAATAGAATGAATTGTCCATGGTATAATTACATTGCGTCATTTAACATGTAGTTATATTCGTTTGATACCACGTAGGACGTAATACGAATGTAAATAAGTGACTGTGTGTGTCTGTGTGTCTATATATATATATGTGTGTGTGTGTGTGTGTGTGTGTGTGTGTGTGTGTGTATGTATGTATGTATGTATGTATGTATGTATGTATGTATGTATGTATGTATGTATGTATGTATGTATGTATGTGTGTGTGTATGTATGTGTGTATGTATGTATGTATGTGTGTGTGTATGTGTGTGTGTGTGTGTATGTATGTATGTATGTATGTATGTATGTATGTATGTATGTATGTGTAATTCACTATATGCATATATATACTTTAACTTCAAAAAGATTGAGTAACAATGTGTAAATTAACATTGTGATGACAGATTGCTACGTGGTCGTTCACTGGTTGATTTTGAGAAGTTATGTTTATATGGCCAAATTTATCAACATCATTTCATATGCAATTTTCGGTGGCAAGGTCGCAAATGTATGTCAATATGATATGCTTAGTATTTTCCTGACTGTAATATTTATGACAAATACACAGTTTTTTATCGTTGATTTCATAATGAACACAGTAGAATGTATGCTCCTATGGTTACAT
>NC_135551.1:31458954-31553954 GCF_964340395.1 Glandiceps talaboti | reverse complement strand
CACTATCACTGACAAATAAACTGCATCAGTTATTCAACTAACACCTGCGACATTCAATTTACACTATCACTGACAAATAAACTGCATCAGTTATTCAACTAACACCCACGACATTCAACGTACACTATCACTGACAAATACACTGCATCAGTTATTCAACTAACACCTGCGACATGCAACTTACACTATCACTGACAAATACACTGCATCAATTATTCAACTAACACCTACGACATTCAAAGTACACTATCACTGACAAATAAACTGCATCAGTTATTCAACTAACACCTACGACATTCAACGTACACTATCACTGACAAATACACTGCATCAATTATTCAACTAACACCTACGACATTGAAAGTACACTATCACTGACAAATACACTGCATCAATTATTCAACTAACACCTACGACATTGAAAGTACACTATCACTGACAAATACACTGCATCAATTATTCAACTAACACCTACGACATTCAATATACACTATCATTGACAAATACACTGCATCAATTATTCAATTAACACCTACGACATTCAATATACACTATCACTGACAAATAAACTGCATCAGTTATTCAACTAACACCTACGACATTCAAAGTACACTATCACTGACAAATAAACTGCATCAATTATTCAGCTAACACCTACGACATGCAAATTACACTATCACTGACAAATACACTGCATCAATTATTCAACTAACACCTACGACATCAACTCACACTGTCACTGACAAATACACTGCATCAGTTATTCAACTAACACCTACGACATCAACTTACACTGTCACTGACAAATAAACTGCATCAGTTATTCAACTAACACCTACGACATTCAATATACACTATCACTGACAAATACACTGCATCAATTATTCAACTAACACCTACGACATGCAAATTACACTATCAATGACAAATACACTGCATCAATTATTCAACTAACACCTGCGACATCAATTTACACTGTCACTGACAAATAAACTGCATAAGTTATTCAACTAACACCTACGACATGCAAATTACACTATCACTGACAAATACACTGCATCAATTATTCAACTAACACCTACGACATTGAAAGTACACTATCACTGACAAATACACTGCATCAATTATTCAACTAACACCTACACGACATTCATCGTACGCTGTCACTAACAAATAAACTGCATCAGTTATTCAACTAACACCTACGACATGCAAATTACACTATCACTGACAAATACACTGCATCAATTATTCAACTAACACCTACACGACATTCAACGTACGCTGTCACTAACAAATAAACTGCATCAGTTATTCAACTAACACCTACGACATGCAAATTACACTATCACTGACAAATACACTGCATCAATTATTCAACTAACACCTACGACATTCAACGTACACTATCACTGACAAATACACTGCATCAGTTATTCAACTAACACCTACGACATTCAATTTACACTATCACTGACAAATAAACTGCATCAGTTATTCAACTAACACCCACGACATTCAACGTACACTATCACTGACAAATACACTGCATCAGTTATTCAACTAACACCTGCGACATGCAACTTACACTATCACTGACAAATACACTGCATCAGTTATTCAACTAACACCTACGACATTCAACGTACACTATCACTGACAAATAAACTGCATCAATTATTCAACTAACACCTACGACATTCAAAGTACACTATCACTGACAAATAAACTGCATCAGTTATTCAACTAACACCTACGACATTCAACGTACACTATCACTGACAAATAAACTGCATCAGTTATTCAACTAACACATACGACATTCAATATACACTATCACTGACAAATAAACTGCATCAGTTATTCAACTAACACCTACGACATGCAAATTACACTATCACTGACAAATACACTGCATCAATTATTCAACTAACACCTGCGACATCAACTTACACTGTCACTGACAAATAAACTGCATCAGTTATTCAACTAACACCTACGACATTCAATATACACTATCACTGACAAATACACTGCATCAATTATTCAACTAACACCTACGACATTCAATATGCACTATCACTGACAAATACACTGCATCAATTATTCAACTAACACCTACGACATTCAATATACACTATCATTGACAAATACACTGCATCAATTATTCAACTAACACCTACGACATTCAATATACACTATCACTGACAAATAAACTGCATCAGTTATTCAACTAACACCTACGACATTCAAAGTACACTATCACTGACAAATAAACTGCATCAATTATTCAGCTAACACCTACGACATGCAAATTACACTATCACTGACAAATACACTGCATCAATTATTCAACTAACACCTACGACATCA
This sequence comes from Glandiceps talaboti, assembly GCF_964340395.1. NCBI lineage: Eukaryota > Metazoa > Hemichordata > Enteropneusta > Spengelidae > Glandiceps > Glandiceps talaboti. The sequence continues at coordinate 31,551,581 of NC_135551.1, read as the reverse complement.
ACTTACACTGTCACTGACAAATACACTGCATCAGTTATTCAACTAACACCTACGACATCAACTTACACTGTCACTGACAAATAAACTGCATCAGTTATTCAACTAACACCTACGACATTCAATATACACTATCACTGACAAATACACTGCATCAATTATTCAACTAACACCTACGACATACAATATACACTATCACTGACAAATACACTGCATCAATTATTCAACTAACACCTGCGACATCAAATTACACTGTCACTGACAAATAAACTGCATCAGTTATTCAACTAACACCTACGACATGCAAATTACACTATCACTGACAAATACACTGCATCAATTATTCAACTAACACCTACGACATTGAAAGTACACTATCACTGACAAATACACTGCATCAATTATTCAACTAACACCTGCGACATCAACTTACACTGTCACTGACAAATAAACTGCATCAGTTATTCAACTAACACCTACGACATGCAAATTACACTATCACTGACAAATACACTGCATCAATTATTCAACTAACACCTACGACATGCAAATTACACTATCACTGACAAATAAACTGCATCAGTTATTCAACTAACACCTACGACATTCAAAGTACACTATCATTGACAAATAAGCTGCATCAATTATTCAACTAACACCTACGACATTGAAAGTACACTATCACTGACAAATACACTGCATCAATTATTCAACTAACACCTGCGACATCAACTTACACTGTCACTGACAAATAAACTGCATCAGTTATTCAACTAACACCTACGACATGCAAATTACACTATCACTGACAAATACACTGCATCAATTATTCAACTAACACCTGCGACATCAACTTACACTGTCACTGACAAATAAACTGCATCAGTTATTCAACTAACACCTACGACATGCAAATTACACTATCACTGACAAATAAACTGCATCAATTATTCAGCTAACACCTACGACATGCAAATTACACTATCACTGACAAATACACTGCATCAATTATTCAGCTAACACCTACGACATGCAAATTACACTATCACTGACAAATACACTGCATCAATTATTCAACTAACACCTACGACATGCAACTTACACTATCACTGACAAATACACTGCATCAATTATTCAACTAACACCTACGACATTCAAAGTACACTATCATTGACAAATAAACTGCATCAGTTATTCAACTAACACCTACGACATTCAACGTACACTATCACTGACAAATAAACTGCATCAGTTATTCAACTAACACCTACGACATTCAACGTACACTATCACTGACAAATAAACTGCATCAGTTATTCAACTAACACCTACGACATTCAACGTACACTATCATTGACAAATAAACTGCATCAGTTATTCAACTAACACCTACGACATTCAACGTACACTATCACTGACAAATAAACTGCATCAGTTATTCAACTAACACCTACGACATTCAACGTACACTATCACTGACAAATAAACTGCATCAGTTATTCAACTAACACCTGCGACATGCAACTTACACTATCACTGACAAATAAACTGCATCAGTTATTCAACTAACACCTGGGACATGCAACGTACACTATCACTGACAAATAAACTGCATCAGTTATTCAACTAACACCTGCGACATGCAACTTACACTATCACTGACAAATAAACTGCATCAGTTATTCAACTAACTCCTATCTTATATAATACAAAAGTTTTTGGTGAAGATCGGTGAACACTTACATCGAGTGTAGATATGGCAAACTGGAGATGAGACCTGCATCAAAATTTCCTATGTTATTATTCGTCAAATTCCTATAAGCATGAAAAAAATATCAAAATAGATAAAAATAGATAAACGAAGAGACATCTAATCATGTAATATTTTTGATGGTAGTATGTGACACTGCTCTTTAGTAATCTTCATCTTATCAGTTTGCGTCTGAACATAAACTAGAAATGTTCAATTTGTAGAAAACTTGTGATTTGGATGCAATACGTGTTATACTGTATTCAAATTATACTTACAGAACCTGGGTAGAGCGAGGAATATTAACAGGTAGTGCATCTAAACTCATGTTGGAGTAGTCACTATAGCATGGCCTCTCCCATGGTGAACAAGGACATTGACTGCCGCCGAGGACGTTGCATTTGAACAAATCGTTCTCTTCCGGATTGCCGCTGTAATCTTTACGTCGACTAGAGTAGTTGGAATCATTTGCAGTCGTTGTATATATCAGCAATTGGTAAACAAGTATTGATCCTAAGTAAAGCTTGGTCGTCATTTTGATTTACTCTTCAAACTTGAACTTGATGATCCTCTATCGCTATGACAACAGAGAACAGAGATAAATTAGAGACTCGCGCTTGATCTAAAAATCTGAATTCGTCTCATTTGTTTTTTTCAAATGATAAAATTTGCAAGCTATTATTTGTTTTATTTTGCTGGGGATTAAACAAATAAAAACCGTAACAAAACCAAATTCACGACAAACGATTAAGTGCTATGCAAAGAGTAATATATCTGACACTAATACCAATAATCATTATTTTCCACGATACGTAGTATAGCGGTAAATTAATGTCTCAACATTTCGCCTATATATAATATTAACCTTGAACAAATAGAGGCTTAAAAGTTGACTGTCACATGTTGGGTGACCATGTGTCTAGGGCATTGGTTCAGTATGAAATGACAGTCTAGTCAGTGCTTTCTTCGTAGACGGACGCATGTCATACAGTATCTATTCCAGTTCTAATTGCTTTATTATGTCCAATATATGTATTTTGTAGTAGCACCTGGCTTTCACTTCGATCGAGTTGAGTACAAGTTTGTATGTTGCAGCATAGGCGGGACTGGTGAATTATTTACGAGAGCAGATCATTTCTGTGGCAGATCTATCTGTACCCGGATGGTTGTAATTACTAATGTAATGGTAGTCACGTGGATGCTCTAACAAATATTTACGAAACAAATGGCTATCCGTTCTTTGCATGGTATATACAAAAGATTAAATATCGGGATTGCCATCATTTACAGGTACATTTCGATTTACAGTTAGTCAACTTCACAACAACCTCGTGTTAGTATATTGTATATAGATATTTTCGCTACAAGAACATTGTTCTATTTTACAGTTTTCAGATAGTTCTCTAAGACTAGTTTTGACTAATTGCCAGACTGGTACAGAAGGCATCCCAGTCACTACATATTTGTTGTGTTTTTGTTTTCTAGCGAAATAAGCGAATATTAGTGTTGAGCGAAAATGTCCAGGTTAAATATACTAATGCTAACTTGTAATGCTGTGTATATAAATTCGGTACGTCAATTAGAAAAGCTAATGGCATCTCCAAATATTGACAAATACATTTATAAATATATTACTACTTCTGCATTTTAGAGAATCATCTGCATGGCATACTAATACTATGTGATATGATATATTACCAATGATCCTACATGATGTGGTATACAAATTTAAAGTTATTTTAGAATCAAGTTGCTCTTTATCGTGTATTTGTTTCTTGAATTGAAAGCAAGTAAAACTCACAACTTTAAGGATTTTTTTATTTACATAATATTTTTCAATGTGTCAATCCACTCGTGGTATTTAATGTGTACATATACGAAGATTAACATCACTAAATATATGAGTTAGTAACTTCCCCATGCGATCGAAACTTCCAAAATTATCGAAACTCACAAGTTCATCACCCTGTTATTGTCTTTTCGCTTTGCAAGCTGATTCTCACTTTATGCGGTGCGTAGAGGTCTAATGTTAATGACCTTGTATGTGAACACTTAAATATATATATTAAATATTTACAACATCAATGTCAAAGTGACAAGTAATTGTCATAACTGTTTAGGTGATATAGGTTTGAAAAAGCTGGAAGACAGACTTCATTGAAAAAGATATGGCTGATTTTAAAATGACATAAATTGCTACACCAAATATGTACCGATATATATATATATATATATATATATATATATATATATATATATATATATATATTAATATATATATATATATATATATATATATATATATATAGAGAGAGAGAGAGAGAGAGAGCAGTTGTCTGATGATCGCGCAATGCGTGAAACTCCGAGTTACAACCAAGAAAGAGTTCCAGTACTACCAAAACTATATATATATATATATATATATATATATATATATATATATATATATATATATATATATATATATATATATATATATATATATATAGTTATAGTTATAGTTATCTTATATATTATATCTATATAGATAACATTATATAAATCTTAGACTCTTACCTGTGTTTGCCAGTTTATTTGATATAATTGCTAGTTGAATAGTCGGCTTCGTCTATAAGATACAAAACCTCTTCACGACCTTGTTGATTGACCAACAAATCGTTACCAAATCTCTATATGGAATGGTATAGTGTAATGCGAGTTACTGTAGGAATGTACAGTACACGATGTGTAGGTACTACTAGGGAACAAATGAAGTGCTATTGGTGCCCCTAGTTATGTTTGGAAACTAAGGCTTCGGTCACGTGTCAACGATTTCCGTGTCTGAAAAGGTCACGTAAAGTTAAAACTCAAATTTTGAATAACGAAATTATTAGTACGAAATGTACAGTCACATTTGCCAACTTAAAAACAGAACCGGAAGTTGCTCCTTATTACTTCATCTGATAACGGACAATAATTTGGTTCTCAGTTTGTACGTGGTGATAATTTTAAGAGATTGGTTGTTTCAAAGTGTCACTGACAAAATATCCACATGGATTTGTATGAACACATGAATAAGCACATTGTATGCAATGATGACAAGAGAAGATTCTAACCTCATTACGTATGGCATTAAATGAGATATTTTCGATATACGTTTAGAAGCATCTCGTAAAACAAATGTTCTATATTGAAATATTTAAAAGAAAAACAACGAACACATACTGTTATATTCCACAGTATATTTATTATTATTTGGCATATATATTCTCTGAATGAGACTTTTTAAATCCGAAACGTGTCAGCAAAGGAATACGGTCAGATCTAGAGTCACTATATATCGAGGTATAGCCTTTTGGAAAATCACTACGTATACAATCAAAATTTTGAGTAAGTCAATCTGACATATCGTCGCCTGCTATTTACATTGAATTTCTAACTTCAACAATGTCTTCAATAATGTCAACAATCAACACTTCGCAAAGGTCAGCTGTAGGTGAAAATAACACTTACGCCACCTTCAAGAGTGAAACAGTTGGCATTATACTTATAGTTATCATTGTGCTCCTCGTCTCCCTATACTTACAGCTACATGCATTTAGCTACTGAAAGCTCATCAAAGATAGCACTGGAACACCTAAGGAGGTGGAGTTAAGTGGTAAACAAGTTGATGCGAAATACACCAGTCCTGAAGCCAATATACAGATATATCATACTATAAAGATCAGACATTGTCAAGGGGTGGAGAAAGTCATTCTTATGAAGACATTCCATCTCAACAAGATTCAACATCTCAAAATCAAGTACCCGAAATATGCATATCACAGACGAGAAAGCATACAGTCACAAGACTTCAACTTTTGGAAGATAAAAAGGGAACTAGAATAACATCTTATCAGGGTCTCGAGCAAAATGCCGAAATATGTATACAAAGTCATGTAATCATGTGTTTGTCATAGCTTGAAGAAGGTGTGCTAGACGCACCAAAACGTCGCGTCCCTTATGATAATTAATATTTTACTTTGGGAAATTCAAATCTATACGTTTGCTTCTATCCAAAGATGCATGTACAACTCAAGTAATGCAATGTGTTAATATTCAAACAGTAGACGTTGGATATTTGTCTATAACATCTGTTCAGACTGATGTGTATATTGTAACCGTAGACGTTGGATCTTTGTCTATATAACATCTGTTCAGACTGATGTGTATATTGTAACCGTAGACGTTGGATATTTGTCTATAACATCTGTTCAGACTGATGTGTATATTCAAACCGTAGACGTTGGATCTTTGTCTATAACATCTATGTTCAGACTGATGTGTATATTGAAACTCTTTGTAGGATTACTGTCATATGGTCTTGATTATCATCACGTTTGATCCATTGCCAGTGCTATAGTGTTTGCACAGTGTACAGGTATATTCAATAAATTGATCATTATTTACTAAGAAGCGATTCTGTCCTTGATGCATGCTACAAATTTTACTGAAATCGTAATTCTGCATACGTCACTGGTGATTCCCTTCCATGACGTGTGGTTCCCCTTGTGTTTCCGTCTACATTGTAGTGGCTGAGATCTAAGTCGGCATAGACTAAGCCCTCTACGTTTCTGGAACGCTTTTCATCATTCGTGGTGACGTCATTTCCAAATACATTGACTTGGCTTGAATGTCCTTGCAGGTCTTGATCATCATCTTCCATAGAAGTACTCCGTCTCGCAACTACTGACCCTCTCTGACCCCAGTCGATTTCATTTCGACTCCAGTCGATTTGTAGATTTTGGTAGATTGCTGCTCTTCCGTTCGCTTCGCTATCTTCATTTTGCGGCTCATTTTCAAATTCTTCAATGGTTGCCTCACCAACTACCGTTTCTCTTGTTGTAATCTCAACATTAATCATTACATTTCTTATACTTGCAACAGGAAAATTGTGTACATTCTCATACTGTACAATAGGTGTAGAATCGTTCAGTTCAGCGTGAGTGACGTAATCATTTTCTGTGCGGTTTGCACGTACGTTGACGTCTTGCATTACATTGCTACCGTCACTGAGGTAATTAATGTTTTTTCTGTTGTTGTTATGGAAGTAAAACCCCAAAACTATAGTTACCATAACCACAACAATCACTACAACGACTATTAGCAACCATACAAGATATTTTGGTACAGATCTCGTCTGACCAATCGCAGCGGCAGGTTGATACAATGTGTCGGTCGATGTCGACAAAGACACGGATTCCGTGTGATCGATAGATGACTTTGGTTCATCGTTGGTGTTTGGTACTATATCTGAATAAATGACATCAACGATGGCGACTGTTTTCTGAAACAACTGTGTATTTCTGGCTTTACAGGTGACTTTTATTGTGCCATAATTCATGGTTATCGTATGCAAAGTTAGAACAGTACCTGTATCAAAGCTATGAATATCAACGCCTTCAGTATGCTCTGATATGAGTGTATCATTAATGAACCACCTGTATTCAACAACATCAGGATTGGCATGTACTGAGCATGTAAGTACGGCTGATTCTCCATGTTGTATTTCGGTAAAATTGGGATAAAGTGATACGATTGGTTGAAAGTGTACATTGAGAGGACCAATTGTACAATTATGGTTGTGAATAATGGCAACTCCTTCCGCGAGACATGTTAATATGTCACCGTTGTTTACTGATGTCAGCTCCCAACGTTTTCTGGAGTAAGTGTAGGGGCGACCTCTACTCGTCCCTGTTAGTGTTGAGCCATTTATTTTCGTTTTCTCCTTCCTTAGCCAGGCGAAAGAAACAGGTACATTTCCACCTCTGGCAAAACAATAAGTCTGAATAGTATCTCCTTCTTCGTAGTACTCTTTCTTGTTCGTGTATCGACATGTTGGGTACGGTTCTTCGGGAGGATATAGAATTGATAACACAGCTTTGTTGGAACTCAGGATTCTTCGTCCGTTAATTACATACACTGCACAGGAGAAGGTACCAACATCACCACGTGTTACTTTATGTATTGTTAGGTATTTGTCTCCTTGACCTTGGGGAGAATGTTGATAACTTATCCTTGACAATAAATCTTTTAAATCAGATGATGTATTTTTAGTGGAAATGGTAGAGTTTCCTTTCATCCAGCGAACATCAAGAGCTGTATCAGTGAAACCATCAATACTACAATTAAAAACCGCTGTATCACCTTCGATCACTGTCACACTCTCTGGTTCTTTGGAAAACGAAGGCATTGGTATTTGTAGAACTTGAAGGAAGGTTTGTCTTGACTCTCCTCGTGATGGTACCACGCACCTGTACCAAGCCTCGTCACTTTTGTCGACGTTTAGAATCTTTAAAGTACTGACACCAGACATATGCTTTCTTATGTCATACTTGAGTTTGTTGTTCCAATTGATATAGTTGCCGTTCTTTTGCCAATAAACTCTGTACCACTTGTATGCTGACTTACATCGAATAGTTGTCGACATACCTTGTATTACTGTGGCATTGCGTGGTTCGACTTCAAAGTAGTTTAACTGCGCACCACTAACGATGTCTTGCCATTCGCACATCACACCTAGTAACGCTAACAAATACGGCATTAATTTTAAAATGTCCATTCTGATGTATACCGTAATCTCACATCAAACACTCAGCTCAAACGAAAATGTCAAACTTGTGTACGGCGAAAGTCGTATCTCAATGTTCTTACATGTACAGGTACAAGTTGTGCATTATAATACTATGTAGGATAAAATATACACGTTTCCGTTTGCAAAATGACATTCAATATATACACACTATATTCTCTCTCGGAGTCGGAAGGGATGTCGGATAGAGATTAGCCAAATAGGATCAAGTGATTTTCTGTCATTGATTTCTACATATGACCTTATTCTAGTGTGTTTGTTGGACATTGTTGATTTTAAGGCCACTGGTGTACATTTGATTTACGTCAAGTGTATGAAATAATGTATACATAGATGTGCTTTGTCATGCATGGGGAAACCATTGTGATAAACCAATGGACGAAAATTATCACTGGGAATGAGTTTCGGATAATTTTTACTAACTGTGTCATATACGTGTATCAACCCGAGACTGAATATAAGACGTAGTTTTTTATTTCCAAATGTTGAAGGACAAAAATCTTAGGGACCGGTCAACAGGCTGACCCCTATCACTTAGTTCTAAAACATGATGCCCCCAATATATCATATTTACATTACAGGTATTTGATTGTGACTCATCGTGGACTGCTTGACTAAATACTTTATGAGATAGCTTCATACTAAATTAGCGACTTGACAGGGTCAATATATTTAGAAAGGAGTGTAATAGCATCTTGACAGTAAACGTTAGGGGAAGAGCTTTGAGGTGGGGATATGTCAACCTCTCATGGGGGGGGGGGGGTCCTAAGGGATCTCCCCCTAGAAGCTTTGGAGGTTTCTAACTCTTAAAACCAATTTGTAGGCTATTCAGATCCTTTCAGACAATAATTTCCAATCTTTACAAGACAGCATCAACATGTAAAAAGCAACTAGTACATAAAAATATTAATAGCATCTTGACAGTAAGAGGCAGGGGAAGTGCGTTAGACTGGAATGTGTACACCTCTTGTGGGGGGTCTCCCCCTAGAAGCTCTGGAGGTTTTACTCTTACAGCCAACTTTTTAGGCTTTTCGGAGCCTTTCCGGCAATAACTTCCAAACTTTACAAGTATCAGAAATGAAATTACTCTTTATACACTAACCATCATTATATTAAAGGTCAGTACAAGTGATTGTTGTATCATTGGCAGGGGAAACGTTGGAGAGTCTTTTAAGGCAATTTTTAGACTATCCTGGTAATTATTTCACATCTCTAAAAGACAGTGTCATCTATAATTAGCAATTACAATTTTTAGACTATCCTGGTAATAATTTCACATCTCTAAAAGACAGTGTCATCTAAAATTAGCAATTACAATGGTTAAAATGTTTAAGAAAAGTTTAATACCATTATGACAGTGAAAAGTTGGTGCATCTGATTTTTGGTTGGCTGCATGGGTGACCTAGCTCTGGGAGTGAGGGAGTCTTAGGGGTCTCTCCCAGCAGATCTGAAGGTTTTTGGGCTGCATTAAGGCATTTTTTAGGTTATTGATAGCCTAAGGTAATATTTCAAAAACTAAAGTTAATGCAAGTGTTAAATGAGTTTCGCATGGCGCATAAAAATGGGCCACGTTACAGTAGTGTCCGTAATATTGGTGTAGTGGCATTAATTTTGCAGATATAGTAAAATCACTGGTATATTATATAACTTTAGTTGCTCATACCTACTATGTATAACAGAAACTGGAATCTGATGAGATGTGGTGATTTGTAGTGTCGATAAAATATAGTGTCCGAACTAGAAGTACACAATGCATATTAATTCATTTATACTGAAGAGTAGTACAATTTAGATTAGTTAACATCTTCTATGAATATTACCATTACGGAACTTGCAACTTTTGCCCTAAAGTACAATATATGTGGAGTATATTGGCCATTGATTATGAAATACCCGAGTACTTCCATGACATGTTCTATTACTAGTGTGGTAAGTATGTATAGTTATGTTTGAGCGTCACTCCAGGTGAAGTAATACAAACGAATATAGGTAAGAAATGGGAACAAAAAAAATCCACAGTTCAGACAGGGTCATGCCACTGTAGAAATTGACTTTTCTTCCATCAAAATCTAAAACACAATGACCCCCCCCCCTCCCCCTCCAAAATTTTTTCAAAACTGGATGACCAACTGTCAATTTCAAAAACAGGGTGACCCCTCGACCAATCCACCGACCCTAGGCCGAAGAAACTGACCGGTCCCTTACCTGATCTCAAATCGAAGAAGCGCTTTTTTGAATATTTCTGTTTGAAAACACACACACACACATACACACATACATACATACATACATACATACATACATACATACATACATACAAACACACTGTGACACACACACACATACATACATACATACATACATACATACATACATACATACATACATACATACAAACACACTGTGACACACACACACACACATTGTGATAATAGGCAGCCGTTGTAAGTTCTCTTCTCATCCTCGACATTTGTATGGTAGCTTTGCGTAGTAGTGTTACAAGTAGTTCCACCTCTAATGTTAACGTTAATTCTCAGTCAGTGTTACTTTTTCATCTAGTGTTACTCTTTCATCTCCACTTGTACACGTTATCACTTGGACTTTAGATAATTAACTCAGACTACATACAATATTCATGGTTAACTTGGAACCACTTAAGAAGTAGCCACGGAGCAGGTCAAAGCTCCTTGTCTTGGCCTAGCTGTTGCCTTCAGCTTGCTCCCTTCTAAAGTGAATCCATACTTTATTCAAAATTTTAAATTCTTATAAACATAAAAATACTCAAATGATTGGATGATAAATTCATCAGCATCATAAATGAATAAACAGAAGAGTGTTGTTGCCTTAATTTAATGCAAATAATGCTGACAGATATGAAAAGTAGCTAAACAATGTGATCACACCATTGTTCTTCTATCTGCCTATAATTAGTCATTATTTGACATCGATGAACCTGTAATGACTCGTAGTGTTGTTATCTCAGAATACTATTCGCGAAATGTAAACATTTGTTCTAAATATTAAACCATGACAGCTAAGAGATCACTGTGACTTTGCGTCACATCAAAACTTTGTGAATATCAAAAAATTGTGTTCTGGTGGTAACAGGAGCTTGTTACAATCTATGAAGTATGTGCGTTACCTGTACAAAACACATATAATACCACGTTGCCCCTGACAACTGATGTCGGCTTGCAAGCATAACACCTCAGGTGTCGCTGTATATCTTTTACTAACATTTAGGCCTAGCGTTTCAACGGAGATAAGATTATTGTTACAACATACACATTTCATACTTGTTTATGGTATCATCCCATATATTGTTGAATTCATGCTTAAGATTTTCATTTGAAAATCGTTATATAATTTTGTTTACATTTATGTAGAATCGTCTCCTAATTAGAGAGCTTTACTTATCAGCTGGCGAATTATTTGTATTCTTTATATTTCCATTTGTGAATTGTCTTTAATCAAATCTTGTCTAATGTACTAGTATTAATAAAGAAACAAAGTACAGATGCGTTGTCTGACGTTATGGATGTCATGATCTGAAAAAAAACTTGTTTGTGTCAAATGTTTAAACTTCTGAGAATATCGATATTGTGATATCCTCAAGCATACCCACTGTGGTTGTAGCGATTTCCAAATGCACTCGTATACAAACAGAGACAACGCAAAGCTATCTACTGAATGATGATGATGATGATGATGATGATGATGATGGTGATGATGATGATGATGGTGGTGGTGGTGGTGATGATGATGATGATGATGATGATTATAAGAACGTATAAAATTCTATTAATAACATTGCTTCATCAATTTATGTGGAAGATTCAGTTCCGAAATTTTTCCCTTGTTTCTTGGCTATAAAGTCTAAAAGTAGTTACTGATGCTTAAGAAAAGACTACCATCATTCATACTATGAAATCTAAAAAAAGGAAATTCTGATATAAATTCGCAGTCTAGAAACTGGTCCAATTACTAGGCTGAAGTTCTTGTATAGCTAACTTTCCACATTGTATACTATGCAAAGTCTAGTACAGTTAATACTACTGATTTAGATACGTTAGGTTTTAAATGTGTAATCGGGAAGAAATGTTTGTTGTATTACAACAAAAATAGTGCAATAAAAAACCCCATAAAACCATGCTCTCAGTGTATAACGTTAATATGTAGCCTCTCAGCATAGACGTTGGAGAACATGGCTATGTTCTCAGTAATTACATTTTGTATTCTCAGGTTGTGATATATCTGAATATTGCTTACAGTATATGTTGTGTTACTGTATGCTTTTAAGCTTGAAATGGTTTCTCACTAAGTCTTAGTGTTGAAGGGATTCACGCTTAGACTAACACGTGATAAATTCAATCCAATCATATTACGAGTTCCTTTGGAAGTATAAATGTTGAGACAAACTCTCATGTAAAGTTGTACCTAAGATAATCACTGAATGTTTCAATCATACAGTTGCTTTTAGTTTTGTGTGTATTTCGAAATCCTATTCATCTCGAGTTTGACTTCCCCCTGTTAAAATCCAAACTGCGAAGATCCGACACACGTTTACTTTAATTTCTCAAGAGTACCTGAGCTCAGCGTATATGACAGATGATTCACCACCAATTATACGTTGAGATTCCTTTCCTTGGGCCGGCAGGTCAAGTTCAGCGTAAACTAATCCTTCGTCGTTTCTACGTTTATTGTCATCATTGTCAATGTCACTGACGTCTAATTCGTTATAGGCTAATCTTAAGTCATCAGATGTCAGACTGTCTCGGTCAGTGTCGGTGATAACTTGCGATATTGGCGCTGGACCCGATTCAACAGATTCAATTGATATGTTGTCATAGTTTTCTTTCTCAACGTCTTCGTTGTCTTCGTCTCCATGCGTGGTATCAACCGACTCGTTCATCACGTAAGACGATCTCCTCGAGTACTTCTGGGAGACAGGGGACGACGTTGCCGTAGTCATGTCGGACCCTCCACGGATATTAAGATCGTTGAAATCTTTCTCCTCCTCAACAACGTAAGCATTTTCGATGCGACTTGTAATGGCGTTGAATCGTCTGAGTTGACAAGACCTTTCGGACGGGGATTCTACCACCCACTTTCTTCTACGTCTATGGTGGCGAATTGCTATGATAACAACGATCAATATTATGATCAGAAGGACCATTATCAATGAACCCACGATGTAGACGACAGGGATCCCTAAACGTTTTGCAGAGGTTACTTTTACTGCAGGAGACGATCCGAAGAACGTTTCAGTAATGTCAATATAGTCGTTGGTTCTTAGGGAAAGTGAATGCAACATGGCGTCGATACTTTGGGTCACGGAGCTCGAGGGTACTACAACATTGATTGTCATTGCCAAAGTACTTCGTTTAACGATATTTCTTGCAGAGCACGATATTCTGATAGTTTCAGCTGGTGAGTAGAAATTCGGTAATATCAATGTTTGGCCGCCATTTTTTAACTCGTAGCAGGCACCGTATTCAGTGATAGACTGTCTATCGATCATCCATATGTACTCTTTTACGGGAGGATTCGCAAAAGATGAACACTTTAAAGTCATTGTCTCCCCGATTCTGGCTTTGACAAAATGAGGGGTAATTGATATAGTAGGTGCGTAATACACTCTAAAAGTACCTATGCTGCATCGTTGCCTATTTAACGATTCCAATGGACTCTCAATTTCACACGTTACATCACTTTTGTCATCACCGGGGGACAACGCCCAAGTATCGTGTATATCTGTCAAACTGCTTGTATTTGGATACATGCGCGTGCTTTCCATCTTCACTGAGTTTTTGTGCCAGGAAAGCGTTAACGGCGCTCTTCCACCTCGCACGTAACACTTTGTTGAGGGGCCGTCACCTGGTTGGTAGTACTGTCTTAAAGAGTTTTCAACTTCACAATACATCGTCAGTACGGTAAGGGATGCTTTCTGTGAGGCGATGATAAAACCTCCTCCCCTAGTGAAATAAACTATACACTGGAAGACATCAGCATCGTCACGTGTTAGGTTACTTATGTGGAGACTAAACGTACCTGTTGCGTATGTCGCGTTTACTTTATACCTGATATGGTCACCATCCGAAAAACTTCTGTGTGATGTGTAGTGGTTCGCAGTTATGACGCGACTGCCTTTTATCCATCGTACAACAAGGCTGTGTCGAGTGAAATTTTCAACACGGCAATTCAGGGTGATCGTATCTCCCACCATGGAAACTGTGTCATTCGGTTGGTGTTCAAACGTAGGTTTTGGCAATTGAAGTATTGTCAAATACGCCGTTTTCGATTGTGCAACGATTTCATCGTCAGGGCCGTATATCACACATCTGTACATACCTTCGTCATTCTCGTCCGCATCGTGAATTTTTAGGTCGCGGTAATTCAGGCTATCATGAAAGCTAAGTTCGTACTTCGAATCTTTTTCTGGATAAATGAGTGTGTCATTGATCATCCAACGAACGTAATACCCTGTTGTAAGTCCAGAAACAGAACAATACATATCAGTCGTCATACCACTTATTGCATCATTATTTTGTGGGTGACTCCGTATCTCCGGTTTTGCATAGATCATACAACAAAAGCAGAACGCCAGTAGGCATCCTAACACTCTCAAAGCAATCATTTTGCTCAAATGTAAACGTTCTAAAGAATACAACAATAAATAAAATTACACCCAACAACACATATTAATATAAGTCTATTACAAGCATGACCACGTGAGGTCGGTGAAAAGGAAAACAAAACGCAAACTGAAGGAAGAAGATAAACTCTACTTTCAAATGTTATGGTATCAAATTCGTCCTAATCACTATTGTGCAATACGACTGTTGTGAGTTTCAGGTAACATATCCGTGATTTATCATGCCAAATATAGATGCGGACACCGACCTGCAGAGTTAGAGACGCAACCGACTATCCAATCTGAAGGAAAAAAATGTTGTACGACTACGGCTCAATATCTGTAGTTACCTCTATTTCCTTCGTATTTTGTCACTTGTGTTTGTTTTGTTCCACGACAAATTGCCTTCATATATCGAACTGTATTCTTATTCTGATATTACTCAGATTGCCAACAACCATACTTGTGGCAAAATGACGTTTCATCATGTTACGGAGGGAGGGGGGTCTTATATTATTTAGATTTTGGAGTCAAAGTCTGCTGCCAATTTACAAATAAAGGGTGTGTATGATTCTGGTTAAACAGGAAGTAAAAATGACTGGATACATAGATATACAAGTCTATCTACAAACTGTTGGCAGGAACAAACTTTCTAAAATGACAGTTTACATAAATACATTAATCAATGTGTGAGAATCTACTAGGTGATCGAGATCGGATGGCCAGCGTTATAACTTGGTGCAGGCAGTCGGAGGAAAGGGCCACTGGTTTTCATGAAATTTAAAAGCGGCTAGAACTTTTAGAATTTTGTCCATTTTAAAGCCTAACTTAATTAGTTGTCTCTGAAAATAAACCAGTTTTTTTAATGCGCTATCCACGGTGGTAGCAAGAAAATCCATTCCTCTATACATGTAATATTAGAAATGAGAGTCATAAACCAATCACGTACTTATGACAGAGATACAGGATAAGGAGCTGGGAAGGATACGTAGGGGACGTAGGTTGATGCAATTTCATAAAGTACAATTTCAGCTATTCTTCCGATACTCCTGGTGAAAATAAATGAACGGATGGCCCGGGGGTTCATTTTGACTGACGTCATTGTGGTATGACCAGAATACACGTCGTTTATAAATCTGTATTTTTAAACAAAACCATATAAGGAACATGGATGTCACACATAATATGTTACTCTTTTTGTGACACATGATAGAGATTTAATATACTAGTACATAGAGTGATGAAGTGCAGTTTTGAATAAAAGATTCTATTAACAAACAAACGACCTATCGATCAGAATAGCTCCACTGTTTTTGCCCCAATTTGCGTTCGATTACTAAATGACGTCACACTTGGGGTCCTCCAAACCAACTCTCCTCATGGAGGCGGAGCAGCTTGGGAATTGACGTGACCTGACCGGACCCTAGATGGGGACATGCCAGACTACAAACAGGAAATTTAGAATACAGCGCCCTCACTCAAATTGGGGGTATCATCACCTCATAGTACCGTTTCTTAAGAGCTTTGTCCCTTGGTATTCTGTAGAAGTGTAAATCAGGGATGTTTTTTGTATTGTTAAGACATCGAGGAAAGCAGCAGTGTTCTATGATTAACTGAGTAACATATACCATGTATACCCCAAGGTACACACAGACAAGAAGTAGAGCGCCACATGGCAAATTTTTTAAAGGCCACAAGACTCGTTAATGACGCCATCCACGTTTATCGAAGGTAGTAACTTTCTCCTTTAATAATGATGGAAAATCTTGATTTATACTGGAAAGTTCTTTAAATAGATAAACACTTGTCTCCCAAGAAGTCGAGTTAGGGCCATCCCTCATGGGTTCAGTGTTAGTGTAGGAGGAAACAGGAGTACCCGGAGAAAACCTGCGTTGTTCGGTAGAGCCAATTAAACTGAATGACATTATTCTTACTTCTAGTAATAGTAGCGTGGTAAATTTAATTAAACCCTGCATGGGTTCGAACCCCGACCACAGTGGTAAACATTTTTAAGAGGCAAGTGGTTTAACCACTAGTCCACCGACAACCCTTTCTTATTAACTTTGAGGAACCTTTCACTTTGAACAAAGTAAGGCATTTTTGACAATGTACATGTAAGACATCTTGGTGGAATGTCAATAGAGATTTGTACAGAGTAGGGCATTATCTCCTCTGCTCAGAACCCGTTGACACTGTCTGTGTAGTCATAGTCTAGAGGTTGAAGTACCATTATTACTACACGGTCTAGTCATGACCTACGGTTTTTCCTTTACGTGTGGTAGCGAATTTTCCATGACTAGAATGACATTCGGTCTCCTATATGTTTGTACAAACCTTACGTTTGAGCAGGGTGTGAGCGTTAGTGTTATGGAGGTGAGAGGTCAAACAATGACCTCCGACAACAAAGGTCACAGTTCAGGACGCCCTCTTCCTTAGTATGAGTAGGGTGACCTGTTTTGGCTTCTGCTCTACTTTGTGATGAGTCAGTTTCGTTTCAAATTATTTTTTTATGATGCAATCTAGTCAAAATGTTTTATGCTTACTTCCTTCTTCTATGTAAAGATTGGTACCTTTAAACCAAATTGTAACAGCTGATCTAATCATCAAATACAGACAAGACAAATGTACACAAAATGTATTGTCATTTTATTAGCATATTATCAAAAAAAGATTATAATGTAGTAGAACTTGAATACAATGGATAAAGTTTGAAATGGTGAAATGACTACTCGGATCTATATGTTATAAAAAAGTGGTCTTGTGTATTTAATTTTTACTATTACAAGCATCACATATCTTACCCACTATTCTCTCTGGTTGGTGTGCTTGGAAGTTCCTTTTTTATAACTCAGTAAGCCATATTTCTTAACATTCTAAGCGTAATTAACAATTATTTTAAAGTAATATGTAAAAAGCACGCTTAAGAATAAAAAAGAAGGTTCTAACAATGTAATGTTGAATAAAAACGCACCAACAACTCATTTTAATTAAACACGTGCTTTGAATAAAACACTTTTCAATATTAAAGTATCACCAACTTGGGTAGTCAGTTTATATGAAGAGTTTTAATATGCACATTTCTTTTGTTTGCACATTTCTTTTGTTATACCTATTAAAAATATCTATATCTTTGTCAGAATCATAACAGGTGCAAATTTTTCCTTAGTTTTGTTGCAAATTGTGTGCATGTACTTGATGGAATTCTGTTAACATATTTCTAAAATGTCGATCTCTTTCTACAATAAATAGTGATATCTGATCGACCGATGAAAATGGGTATTCAGAAACCCATTTGTAACAATTCTACGCTTTGCAAATTTCAAATATGATTTTCCAAAATCGTGTGCGCTGGTGAGATTTGTCCGACTTAAAGGAGATGATGTCCGACGGTACAAATCAGAGAGTTGTGGGTAAAACGTTGTACAGTGATAGACACCGTGATAAAAGTATGCTAGTCACGTTATCTGTAGCCAGGCTAAAAAGGTACAACTATGTCAATAAAGGTGAACTATTCTAATTGTTAAATTTTTCCAACACTTCGAATTGAGCAGCACTTTGCCTATTGTTCCGATATACTGTGTCGTCACTCCTTCCCTCCCACATCTCGTCCTGAATATGTAACCTTAGAACGTACAGAAATGTATATATGGCCAATGTAACGTACATGTAGAGTAGCATGACTGTGTTTAATGGACCATTTAATCATCTATTGTCAATGTCTATGTCGTGCGTAAACATCAAACCAATCCTACAACCACGATGACTACACATGTCGGTATTAACCCTAACTACTCACGGGTCTTAATTTAGAATCGATGTGTCCGATGACGTCACTAGGTCATTGTTCACCGAAGATACTCAGGATTTCTACGAAATAAACAAAACATCGATGACCAAACTTCTCCTTCTCCTTCTTCCTGTAATATTTTGGCTTTATTTCCGGGTATATATAGTTCTTAACTAGACAAGCGAAATTATTGTAAATTCATGTAAAATGACACGTCTACTTAGTAATATGTTAAATTTACATACTCTTGGTTTAGAGTGATCCATCGATCGGACAAATGTCTGTGTAAATTGAGTGAGTAAAGTTTATGTAGGTCAAACTCGCTGTGTCAACGAGTATTGATGTCGTGGTTTACAGACTATGTACATACATGTTCTTCATGTTTACATCTATATTTATACACAAGTACGGCGAACAGGATGTTTAACTTCGTAAAATTATTAAGAGACACAAAACTACACAAACTATTAAAATATCGTTGCACCTCAGATAATAAATTGTTCTGGTACACACTAAAATGACAATGAACTCAAACTAGAAATAAAATATAACTCTGGTTAGAAATGCCTTGAGACAAATATTTGCAGAGAGATAGAGAGAATGAGTAGCTAGACACCACTGAGAGGCAGACAGGCAGACAGACAGACAGACAGACAGACAGACAGACAGGTAAGTAGGCAGGCAGGCAGACAATCAAACATACAGACTATTACTACGGTTAGTCTCCGAATACAGAGACATATACAGAAACAGACAGACATAGACACAGACAGGCAGTTAGGCAGACGCTTATTCTCAGACAGACGGGCAGACAGACAGACAAACAGACAGACAGACAAACAAACAAACAAACAGACAGACAGACAGACAAACAAACAGACAGACAGAATAATTGACTGACTGACTGCAGATAGATAGACAGATAGATAGATAGATAGATAGACAGACAGACAGATAGATAGATAGATAGATAAATATAGATAGATGGATGGATGGATGGATGGATGGATAGAAAGATGGGCAGAAAGATGGATAGATAGATAGATAGATAGATAGATAGATAGATAGATAGATAGACTAGGAAAGAGGAGGCATATGTATACTATACTATACTGTACTGTATAATTTAAAATTGCCATTAAAGTCCCACCATAAAAATAACCATTTTTACATTTTCAGTTCTGCATACATAATAGCGGTTTCTCTCCCGTGTACTTCTGAGCATTCGTCAGATGGTTTTAGTTCGAGATCTGCATACTGTAAATCCTCAACATTTTGATGTGTCTTATTTTCCTGTTCAACTTTTTGTCCGTTACATACATTCTCGGGTGTAGGAATGGTCTCGTAGTTTTCATCCTGGCTTTGCGGTGTATCGGAAGTGTTCACTTTCTTTATATTTATGCTTACATTTTCATATCTCCTTGATTTTCCCTGTTTATTAACGCGAGCATAGATCGCTGGTGGTAAGTCGTCATTTTCAGTATTGTCAGTTTCTGTCAAAAGTTCAAACCGGGTGTTCGACATTGTTTCGTGTTCCGTGATGTCATTTTTGTGGTTTATGAATGGCTTGGTCTGCTCTAAGTCACTTTGAATGGTTTCTACATTTGTTTTGTCATCGATGTGACCAATGTACTGTAAGTGGTGTTGTTCATCTTGTGTTACTTGTGGTTGAGAGTTAGGTGCTCCAAGTTTTCTTTTCCGGTTTCGACAGAAAAGATAAACACACATTAAACACAGAAAACCAAGAACGATAATAGCCACGGCTACATATAGTACAACATATTCAACAGCGAGAGCCCCATCCATCACATTCAAACCTGGAGTCACTGTGCCAATCGTAGTAGTTTTTTGCGTATTGTCATTATTCATGGTTGTCGAGGTTACATGGAATGTGTGAGAAACGCCAGTTTCAAGGGTACTGTGAGAGCCAGTAGTTTTTCCGATCATTTCCACGTCTATAATGGTCCACGCTGTGGCAAACGTGTCCTCATTGTAAGCCTTACATGACACATTCTTCCCATCATCCACCTCAGACACAGAGTGTAGAATTAAAGTTTCTTTGTTCTCCCCTATTTCAAACCTAGTATCCGATTCTACATATGGTTCGTCGTCAATATACCAGGTATAATCTGTCACTATTGGTGGATTAGCTTTGGGTACACAAGTGAAAGTAAGAGTATCACCTGGAGTGTATGCAGGGTTGTTTGGTTCTCTCGATATTGAAACCCTCAACATAAAATAGACATTGAGTGGTCCATACTCGCATTGCCGCTGATATTGAATCTCAGGTACTTTCATTACACATTTAATATATCCACCGTTGTCTTCAGGTGTCAGTTTCCAGGTATCTATGATGTCAGCTCTTGTAGAAAGCAGATTTGTTCCATTTACTCTGTTGCCATTTCTTACCCATGATAGAAATATGGGTGAATTACCTCCTTGTGCTAAACAATCAGTCGTTAGATTATCACCCTCCTCGTAGTAATCATTTAAATTATCAATACAGGAAGGATACAGATCACTAGGTGGATACAGAACTTTGAGTGTTATCACTGGTGATTGTAAAATAACTGTATTGCTACTGTTTAAAATGACAACACATTGATATTGGCCGGCATCATTTATTTGTACGTCTTTCACATAAAGGTCAAATCTACCCATGACCATTCCTCCTCGTACACGATATCGTGAATATTGATCATTATCATTTTTTATGTCGTAGTTCTGAGATATAATCGTTCCATTATGCATCCACTTCACTGTCATTTTATCTGGGTCAAGGTGATCGATTCTGGACCTTAGCTCTGTTCTATTCTGTCCTTCAACTACATCGTTAACATTTGGGAAACTGTTCCGAAACCACGGTTTCCTCAGAACTGTTAGTTTTGCATTTTCTGAAATTATGTTATTTTGGTCATTTTCGTACAAAAGGCATCGATATGACGATCCATTGTCACTTTCAGAAATATAACTAATGTTAAAGACATTCACTAAATCTCGTCTTTCAGTATAAATATTAGTCGTCTCTGAATACCTGTCATCATCATTGAGTGTATTGATTATAGCGTGGCCAACCTTTTCCCAGTATAGCGTATATGTGTTGATGTCTTCTATGTCATCCAATGTAACACTGCAAGTAAACTCCACTGACATTCCAACCACTACTTCTGTATCCATAGGTTGTATTCCATAATAAGGCACAGCTATGATTCGTTGAAGAAATAGGACAAGTAGCAGTACTTCAAAGATAGGGGACATGGTGCTGTGAATTTGAGATCTAGCCGTGAGAAATGTGTAGACGAACAGATCAGGCGAGTCGCCAGTGTAACCTCAAATCAGATGTGTTTAAATAATGTGCTTGTCAATTGTATATACATGTACATGTACGTACTATACTTCCGTATCCGGTTTCGCCTTCGGACAGTTTTGATTTCGTAGAATTATTTTGAAATAACGGATATGACGTATGTTAGAATATTTATGCAATGAAAATAATGCAACATTTCTGTAGTCACATTTAGTTGGCTAGTGCATATAAAAATCCTTGAAACTGTCAAAACTATGTCGCTACATATTTCGCTTTATATAGTGTCTGAGTTCGTCTTGTGTGAAGTGTTAAAGGTGACACACACGGAATTTGAAATCAATAAATAACACCAAATGATAAAACTACTGACGGCAAACCATTTCAACAGAGGTCTGAGAGTAGAAAAAAGATGGAATAGTCACACAATTACAAGTTTATATCAACTTCCGAGTAATTTTCATCAAAGATGATACTCTGACAATTTTAAACTGAGTAAACGGTTGGGTGCAGGGGGGGGGGGTGTTAGCTATTTTCAACTGTCATAAACAACATAGAAATGTTGTTAGGTTACATTGGACGACATGTAAGATCTCAACAGATATACGATATACCAGGAAAAGGTCGGAAACAGGTCAACCACTGCTGCACTCAATGATTACAGGTATTCAGAAAGAGTACACATTAATACTGGGTGACGATCAAGATTTACTGTGTCCTCGATATCAGTAATAGTTATAAATTGATAACAAATTACCACATTAGTACACTGTGTACAACACTGTGGTTTCATACGTTGTAAATTTTACATTGAGGGAGCGGCCCTTTTATCTTTTTGCCGCTAACATAGCAGAAATTTGTGCTTGCTGTATCTCACTTTGTCTACTCCTTATTAGGACATTAGAAATAGGCTTACTGTATCTCACTTTGTCTACTCCTTA
Organism: Glandiceps talaboti; assembly: GCF_964340395.1. Taxonomy (NCBI): domain Eukaryota; kingdom Metazoa; phylum Hemichordata; class Enteropneusta; family Spengelidae; genus Glandiceps; species Glandiceps talaboti. Next base: position 31,528,558 of record NC_135551.1, on the reverse strand, counting down.
TTAGGTCATTAGAAATAGGCTTACTGTATCTCACTTTGTCTACTCCTTATTAGGTCATTAGAAATAGGCTTACTGTATCTCACTTTGTCTACTCCTTATTAGGACATTAGAAATAGGCTTACTGCATCTCACTTTGTCTACTCCTTATTAGGACATTAGAAATAGGCTTACTGCATCTTACTTTGTCTTCTCCTTATTAGGACATTAGAAATAGGCTTTACTGCATCTCACTTTGTATACTCCTTATTAGGACATTAGAAATAGGCGTACTGCATCTCACTTTGTCTACTCCTTATTAGAACATTAGAAATAGGCTTGCTGTATCTCACTTTGTCTATTCCTTATTAGGACATTAGAAATAGGCTTACTGCATCTTACTTTGTCTACTCCTTATTAGGACATTAGAAATAGGCTTACTGCATCTCATTTTGTCTACTCCTTATTAGGACATTAGAAATAGGCTTACTGCATCTTACTTTGTCTACTCCTTATTAGGACATTAGAAATAGGCTTACTGCATCTCATTTTGTCTACTCCTTATTAGGACATATGGTCAGTATCGTTAGACTATGGTGTTGGCAATCATGACGTCTATGTACCATATATAATATACTTCTAAGACCAAGATGGTGGCAAAATAAATTCTGAGATATCATACGTAGTAAACGTACTTACGAAATGGCCTTATCCTACTTGTTTCCAATTACAATAAGAAATAATATCATTTATCTGAATCAAAAGAATTATTATTCACCAAAATACTGGAAAAATTGAATTTAGTTTAAACTTTGATTTTACTTATACTAATGTATGATACTGATTTTGAGCAAACTGTGGTTACATCGAAATTTACATGGTTTAATATGTAAATGTCAACTGATCGATAGATAAAAATAAGTAAAGTGTGATTATTTTGTACATGTCCTTCTGGTAGAATTCCACTTCATTATGAATAAATAATGAGACATCAGAAATGTGATTTTTTTATACTAATTTAATTGATTAAATAGAAGAATAAATAGTTGGCCAGGAAAAGTATAAACATCAAGTTATAGCTTTGCGATCGTTGATATAGTTTACAAAACATCAAAGAGGTAATAATACAGTAGTAATAAAATTAGTAATAGTGTTGCGCCACCAGCGGCAGTAACCATATTATCTTCGTTTAATCAGTCAGCTAGAAAGATCAGTAGTTTAAACATTTCCACAAAATAAATACGGGACTAGTTAGACTAAGGTAGCATAAGGTAGATATGGGAATTTGAATGCTATAGAAACTGTCATGTATTGCATGTATGTATGTATGTATGTATGTATGTATGTATGTATGTATGTATGTATGTATGTATGCATGCATGCATGCATGCATGCATGCATGCATGCATGCATGTATGTATGTATGTATGTATGTATGTATGTATGTATGTATGTATGTATGTATGTATGTATGTATGCATGCATGCATGCATGCATGCATGCATGCTTGTTTGTATGTATGTATGTATGTATGTATGTATGTATGTATGTATGTATGTATGTATGTATGTTTGTATGCATGCATGCATGCATGCATGCATGCATGTATGTATGTATGTATGTATGTATGTATGTATGTATGTATGTATGTATGTATGTATGTATGTATGTATGTATGTATGTATGTATGTATGCATGCATGCATATATGTATGTACGTACGTATGTATGTATGTATGTATGTATGTATGTATGTATGTATGTATGTATGTATGTATGTATGTATGTATGTATGTATGCCTGCCTGCCTGCCTGCCTGCCTGCCTGTCTGCCTGCGTGCGTGCGTGCGTGCGTACGTACGTACGTACGTACATGTATGTATGTACGGTTAACCTCCCTTCTGTTAAGATATATTCTTGATTCGGCAGCATGACAGTGTCTTACTTTGAGGTTAAAATCTCTCAGATCATGTGATTTAGTTATTTGTTTTCAATAGCTACAAAGTCATATACATTGCATACAGAAGAGATTTGTACACCATTTTACTACATTTGCACCTCTTGTGACCACCGTTCACCTGCTGTGATACTAAATACACATACTGTGTGTCATATAACTATATGTACACAATGTACATCTAGACACGTATTAAATTTGCAAATCCAACGAGGAAATTTACTGTTAGCCAGACTTGATTACTTTATGGTGTTTGCTTGAGTGACTGAAAATTGCAATCTGTAAGACTTTGTTTTGCATGTTGCAGTAATTGGGATTATATGTAGTTAGGTGAAAGCCTGAAAGTGACTGTTGTGTAGTTTAAACACAGGGAGCTCAGGCTCAGTTAGTTGTGTTGACAAATACAGACAAACAAATAAACAAAACACAAACAAATAAATAAATAAATAAATAAATAGATTTAAAAAAAAATAAACTGATAAATGGGTAGATGAATGTATGAATAAACAACAAGAAACAAACAAACAAATACTACCCCCCCCCCAATAGTCACCATCGAAGATACCCCTCCGATGGTGACTATTTGGGGGTAGTATTTGTTTGTTTGTTATTGTTTATTCATGTATTTATTTATCTACTCATTTATAGGTTTATTTGTTTAATTGTTTGTTTGTTTGTTTGTATTTGTAAACAACATTAACTGAGCCTGAGTCCCTGTGGTTTAATTTTTAAAGAACGTCAAGTATTCTAACTATTACGGAAGTTGTTCACATACCAGTAATTTGTATACAGTAAAACAAAGTTCTACGACTGTCAAGTCCGAAACCACACACATCCGATGGCATTATATCAGGCTTTACATATGGTCATATTGGTTATGACGAACTTGTAGACCCTACCAGGAACAGATGTTACTCATCAACAGACGTAATAGGAGGATAAATCAGTACAACATTGCAACCATCATGATTAAATTACATAAACCAAGGCAGAGGTCAGGATTTGCTTATTCCAACCTAGGAATCCCCGGCATATGTATGTTTTGTAGCAGGCAACTTTAAGTATCATACGGTACTCTAAGTCAATGTTCAATACAATTGAATGTTCAATGTGTATCCTATATGAATGGCCTGTAAGTCAATGTGTATCCTATATGAATGGCCTGTAAGTCAATGTGTATCCTATATGAATGACCTGTAGGTCAATGTGTATCCTATATGAATGGCCTGTAAGTCAATGTGTATCCTATATGAATAGCCTGTAAGTCAATGTGTATCCTATACGAATGGTCTGTAAGTCTATGTGTATCCTATATGAATGGCCTGTAAGTCAATGTGTATCCTATATGAATGGCCTGTAAGTCAATGTGTATCCTATATGAATGACCTGTAGGTCAATGTGTATCCTATATGAATAGCCTGTAAGTCAATGTGTATCCTATATGAATGGCCTGTAAGTCTATGTGTATCCTATATGAATGGCCTGTAAGTCAATGTGTATCCTATATGAATGACCTGTAGGTCAATGTGTATCCTATATGAATGGCCTGTAAGTCAATGTGTATCCTATATGAATGACCTGTAGGTCAATGTGTATCCTATATGAATAGCCTGTAAGTCAATGTGTATCCTATATGAATGGCCTGTAAGTCTATGTGTATTCTATATGAATGGCCTGTAAGTCAATGTGTATCCTATATGAATGACCTGTAGGTCAATGTGTATCCTATATGAATGGCCTGTAAGTCAATGTGTATCCTATATGAATGACCTGTAGGTCAATGTGTATCCGAAACTTCCGTTAAATACACACAACAATGGGAACGCAACAAATATGTACAGACTGATGATTTCTTATCAACATGGCCACTTAAATAAATCCAGTTTCACTTTATATTGCAATGAATGATTTGACCCCCATTTACCCTTTCTTTCGTAAAAAACTTAACAATGAAAAGGCGTTTGGAGAACTCAAAATACATTTAACTGTCAATAATTATAGTTGAACCTTTTGGGTTAAGACAATACTGTACTAGTATATTTGCATTCACCAAATCGTAACAGTGTTTAAGAGTATACCAATCCAGGTACTTCATATTCAGGGCACTGCACATCATATTGGGAGTCACTCCACGAACACAAAAATCATCGACATTGCTGTTTTTGAGATAACGTTTACTGCCTATCAGCATATCAAAAATCAACACTAAAACAACATTGTAACAATTCCTGGAACTGCTTATGAAAACATGTCATGATTTCACAGCCCGTTTCAAGTTACAGTTCACTGGCTCTGGTTAATACAACCATGCAGAAACCAATAATAAGTTGCACATGCTACCTCTAAGATACAAAAGTAGAATGAATAGAGTTTCTTGTGATATTTTGTCTAAAATGTATTAAACTAAAGGGCCACTATACAGACTTCAAATACAGACGTCAAACCACTGGCGCACGTGTATCTGTTTCTATCTAGTTTCAGTAATTGAAATGGTTTATTTCATAATTGTCACAGTGTAGATTTTGCTATCTTAGTAAACAATAATACAGTTTCGTATTTAAAAGTTGAGGTTGCAGTTCATTCTTTTTCATGCAACTTTTGTTAAATATTATTAAAATGCAATTATTATGCTCAAAATGTTTAGAAATATTGCTTCTAGAGGAAGTTTTAAAATAAGGAACGTCGAAGCACACAAATCAGAGAGAGTTGTGGGTAAAAATTGTAGTGTTACAGTACATTTCAAAATACGAACACTTTAATATTGATAGTTATCAATTTTTGATATTTAAATCTGTATCAATGAATTCATCATTTTTGAGTATTCTCATATACATTGGACCAGGTATTGATAGTACATTTTACGCACATCAGTAAATAAACGAATATGTGAATAAAGATTGAAATTTTCGGAGTCAACGTCATATTTGAGTCACGATTGGTATCATTTTGTCAAAGGAGTGTACTCTGACATTATATAGGATTCACGCCAGTGAAGTGTATGAATTCTCACTGTCACTAACGTCACTATCGCTAACGTCAACTTCGTTAACGTTGTCATAGTGATGAAAAGAAACGTTGTCATCTTGTAATGTGGCACTATCGTGAAAGTGTTCACTGTTCTCATTTAACGTTCCTTGGTTAACTGCTACGTTGGAGGAGAATTGCGGATACTCTGACACGATGGGCAACTGAATATCCATGTTGTCATTATTTACGTTATTGGTGTACATTTCATAAACTTGACGTATGCTACCAAGCCGGTCCAGGGCGGATACATGTAATGTCGGATGCCCCAGGTTGTCTTGAATGTTTTCGTATGAATGTGTTGATCGTCTTTGGTAATTTTCCACTCTTCGCGCAGTGACATTTACGACAAAATTGTCCAACTCCAGTGAAGTTATGTTCCGCTTTTTCTTCTTACAAATGTATACACAAGCACACACCAAAACTGCATGAAGTGTTATGATTATAGCTATAGATATGCTGAGGAAGGTAATTGATCGATTAGGTAGCTTCCACTTTAAGATTGGTAAACTATCAACTCCGGCAGAAGTGGATCTTTTTGGAAACGCTGTCGACAATACAGTGAATGAAGTCATACTAGAAGTTATGTTGATCATTTCGGTTTGGGGTGAAAAGGTTGTAGTCTGCTCTGTAATCACATCTGATTTCTTTGGCAAATACTGATCTATTACCCCACTATCACTTTCATTTACAAAAGTTATATTAAAACTCGGAATTGTAGAGTTAGAGACAATGTTTACATAGATATCAAATGTTCCCGACTTACGAACAATTTCTCCGTTGAAATGTGCGTCTCCGTTGAAATGTGCCTCTATCCGATATTTCAAAGTAACTGTTATGCTTTGTGATAGATCTGCGAGGTCGCGTAGCACAAGATCACATATAAACCGTGTCATTCCATCCATTGCTTCACAATCTATGGCGGGTGTAATAGATGTGACTCTTGTAAGGAAGAATAGGCAAACTACAAGTCTTAGAGGACAAAACTTCACCAGCATCATGATCTTGTAAGTTTGTTTGGAGTATGAAGAGCTTACAACCCACTCGGATCGTTCCACGAGTGAAAGCAGTTTCATAAAACAGTAAAATTGCCATATGGCAGTATTGACTATAATATTGTGGGTGGGTGTATATCAGCACAGTAGTAGTGACTCATATTCATTCGCAGTTCCCTTAATACTCTCCATTTAAGGGAACCGCACAATGTGAATTAGCATCCTTGGAAATATAGCTTCCGATAACTCCGATACAAGTGCCCCTTCCTCCACTTTCATTGTTTCTCCCATATGAAAACCACGATACTGTTATTTGCTGGGCGCGGCTAAAGCATAAATATTGACATCGGCGTGATGAAATTAATAATTTTAAGTATTTATCGGTACCGTGAATTTTCATCTCACTACACTATATATACCTGTATACTAAGATTAATAAGAGCTTTCAACTCTTCAATGCTACAAGTGACGAATATAACACATTTTTTAAAGATTAAAGGGACACGGTCTTGAACCTGTAGTTCGTACTTATTGTCATTTCTCTGTTGAAACTGATGAACTTACAAAAATGAATTGCTGCCTTAAAGAACTAGTAGTCCACTTGCAAAACCTTTGGATTATACTCGGGTATCTTACCATATATAGAATACTTTACCATTCGTAGAGCTTGACTCCAACTCAAATAGTAAAAGTAATTAGGCAAGCGTTAATTTGAACTACACTAGTATCACCTTCTCTACTTGCTAATCTACATTTCTACGTGTTCATTTCTCTCATTTTACTAAGACAGCCGACCCTTTATAAGTTACTTAGAGAATTTAGCTTTTGAAATTCAGGTCATTGATGTATAAAGTTGTTTTACACTACGGTTGATCATTACTTCAGTCTGAGGTCAAATATCAACGCAAACTTTGTCTCGACGAAAGAACGCCATAAAGATGTAATTGAACGGTTCAGAGTATCCTTAGTAGATTAATTCTGTATAAATATTTGCTGTGCAACAACGTACAGTTACAGCACATGCAACTTTATGGCGTTATTAGTCATCTTGACAAATGCCAAATGTCGACACCTTTGACTTGTTATGATAAGGGGTGAGTTGGTGATAATTTGACACGATAGACGCTTGGGAACTTTCATGTCGTCATTAACTGTTCACGACGTCATCGGTGTAGATTTCATATACGTGACGTATAATACTGAGCTATCCAGAGTGGATATTTCAATTTGTCTTGCTGAACGATTTTGTATGAATATATGTCATAAGGTATTACTAGTGATCAGATTACATATATGCATTGTACCAAGAAGTGGAAAAAACACATAAACAATTGTCATTATCACCCAATATATGTGGTATAACGTCTTTCCAGTACCAGAGGACTTGTACTAACTGTAATAAATTACAAACCAATTAGATTCTCTTTAAACTACGTTCAAATTCCAATTAGCTAGCCAAACTTTGGGAACTAGAAGGTATCCATGTTACATCATATATACAATTTCGAAAAGAGATGCAGTACACAAATTTGGTACCAGTCCGCGTAGTATCAACAAACACATGACCACGTAGTATCCACAAACACATGACCATCAAAAGTGTACAACAGGGGAACAAAACTTTCAGTTTTAGGTTACAATCATCGATGTGTATTTGGGTTTTACCTTCTGCTTTGTCACGTGATTCAACCCCAACGACACTCGACCTATCATCCGAATAAACCATAGTCCTTAACACTCATCACCTTTGTTCCAAATAAAAGAGTGTATCTACGAAATACACGTAGTGCCATTGAATTTTGAAAGGATCTCCTTGCTCGACGAATAATTATTTTCAAGAAGGCAACTTTAGTTAATTATGAATTACGGGTGAAAAAAGAAGACACTTTAATAGTTATCCATGAGTTCATGCCAACATATAGTACTAGTAAGTGTTTGAAGTTAAGTTAGCTGCTCAAAACGATATATTTTGTCGACTTGTCATGGACTGCACTGTATCGATCACGTGATGAACAAAGTGAAGAATAGTGTAAACGACCAATATTTCAATATTGATTATTTCGGCAATTTCGTCCCCTTGCAGTAACTATATTAAAGTCACTTCTAAACTTAATAATACGTTTTAATATCTCAAGTGAAATGTAAATGTCAAAATTAAATTAAATTCCGAAAGCTTAATGTTTATAATTATCATTGTCCTACACTGGAAATTAACAAGAGTGGTCTAGATCTTTTATAAAGTATTTTAAATAATAGTTACATTTCATCTCATATTATGGTTAACATATAATTCGATCCACAGGTTTATTATAATAAAGTCCTTCTTTTGTGACTATTTTAACGATAATTTAGTAAGTAAAGTGATGACTGTGTGTAGAGAAAAACTATGCCAATATTAAAGTTTATACTTTTCAAAAGATCAATATTACGAAATTAAAACAATTTACTCGTTAGTCGTACTTTCAAAATAGAAACTAAACGTGACATACAAATATTTTCTTTAGTCAAATTTTCAAAGTAGATTTGACGAAAGTTGTAAAAAAAGGGCGATAGTGTTGTTGTGTTACAAGGGTAGTCTGGGTAACTATTTGAGGTACATTTGCTTGATGTGACGTCATCCTGTCTTAACAAGTCAAATCATATCCATTACTTTGTTTGCACACATCTATACTGCTGTTTGGTTGTTGTTAAGGGCGTGTCCATGGAATATAAAACATCTCGTATGTCAGATTGACTGACAGACAGTGTCCGTCATACGCGTTTGTAAATTATGCGAAGGATCCACAGAGTTGTCAAATTCTTAGCATGTTGCTGGTGCCATTTTAATAGTGTATTGTATTGTACGATTGTCATGAACTGTGTTTTTGTTTTGTTTTTCTACTTGTGAAGGCTTAATAAATAAATAGATAAATAAATAAGTATGTGTTCACTTTTGAATACTAAATTCATGATCACTTGACTACCCCATACAAGTATTACCTTAGTAAAAGGTGCTGGCACATTGTCGCTGCTATGGTTACAAGGCATATATATCGTTCATCTTTGGAACGAATATTCACTTATCTATCCATCCTTCTTTCTATTTTTGCAATACACTGTGGTACTGTTGCCATGGGCGTGGTCTTAGTTACTAAGCAGATTTTGTCTGTTTTTGAATGATCATATAATTTACATCGTGATTTCATTTTTGGTAGGCGCGATATAAATAAAGTTTTACCTGTAATAAGGAAGCGTTACATGATAGCTTTGTCCATGTGTGTGTGTGTGTGTGTGGGGGGGGGGGGTAGGTGGATGTGTTTGTGTGACATGACCCCCCTAAACGAACCTCTATGTTTTAAAAAACAGATTTTCTTCTACCAGGGCATTTTGTGTGTATGCATTTAGTGTGGTGATAATAATTTATCGACAAAACTGATTCATTGACAAACAAAAACTACCTAACAAAGTTACCCGATTGTAAAAAAACTCAAGTTATTGATCGTTTTGACGACCAGCAATTTATATCTTGAATAGACACACTTCGTAGAGCTATCACAATAATATAATTGTTGATATAAATAATACCTAGAATTCAATAAAGGTGAAATGATGAAAATTTGAATGATGAAAAGGTATGACACTGTTTTTCAAAAGATGGTAAAATAATCAAATAATGTCGATATAATTTCATACAAATAATCAAATTATTTTGAAAATGTCAAATAAATAAAAGCAATAAAAACAAAATTATTTGTTTAACAAGGTCTTGTATTATATAAAAGGGGATACTCTACACAGCTACATGTAGTTGGCAACTTTACTCTCTGTGAGTGAAAATAGATGTCGAAACTATTACTAGGTGTGTGTTGAAGTATTGACTGTTATGGAATTGTTGTCATTACTTCTTTTCCTCCCTTCTCTTCATGTACCAGGTAGGGGTACTACGCAGTTATATTTGCTTCGACCATTTTGAAAAAAATATGTATGTGTTCAAAATGTATTCCCACATTGTGGTGTGTAAATAATCGCTTATATGAACTGTTTGCATTAATTTATATATACACTTGAGGTGTTTAGACTTTCTTCGGTCTCCCATTGATTTGATGGAAAACTCTAGTCACTTTCTACTTTTAGTACACTTAGTGAAATAGATCCTCGGTAACTTGAATAATCCCTAACCACATTCACTTCAGCGATTTGGGGGTTCTCGTAAAGGTTTATGGAAAAATTACTTCTGATGACGTCACATTAACCCTAATCTGTTTGTCTTGATATTCTTTATACTGTATTTGTTAAAACCTTAAATAATTACAGGAAATGACCAAAATAACTGATCAGAACAGAGGCAACGTGTAGTAGGACTTTATTACACGACTTCAAGGTTGAAGAAGTCATTGGGGTCAACTTTATCACCCAATACTATAGCATATTTACTTTGAAAGCAGTAATCAACGCACGTCCAAATGGTTGAAATAAGTCTGGCTGAATTTTCCTTTCATTGCATTAATGCTTATAAATACCACAAATGTAGCGGTGATCGGTGTTTGTAATGAGGATATATACACATTTTATCTCCATCACAGGTGTTAGCAGCGTGTGTACTAATGTAGGTTGGGTGGAAATATCAGCTTATTGCTTCCTGTACTTCCCAGAACCTAAACATTGGATAGCTGCACATATGCAGAGTGTGTTATGTATGGAGCTACTCTAGCTGAATATAAATCTATTTCAGAAACCGGTTACTTCTCAGGTAAATCGAATGTTAGTTTGTGGTTTCTGTAGTATCCACAAATAAACACACAACTACCAAGTGGTCCTAATGACTTAAACATCCACATACCACCTCCTCATCAAAGTGTAACTGATCCTTATATCCATCTGTACATATATGAATAAAGTATTCATACCGCAGTAAGCATTCAAATAGTAAACACTGTCTATCTATATCAACCCACTCACACAACTTTATACGCATTCATCTAAAAGTCTGTACAGTTTCTATGTAAAGAAGTGAATATACAATGCTCCTTTCTTACATGCATAGACCATCATATTCGGTATGTATTCAAGTATTATAACAAATATATGTAATGCCCTGTAATCTTTAAGGCTGGGCAAAACGTCTTGGCCAGGAACTCTTTTCTGACTATAATAGTTGTACCCTTCAAAGTGCACACATGTGTATCTAACTTCGAAATGCAAATCAAACAAGACATAAACTGAAGGCCTTTTGTGGACTTTCGAATATTATGGACTATTTTCGAGAACAGTATAACACAGTGTGAAAATTTAAGTTACCATGATAATGTGCTGATTCACAGACCATGTTTGGCTGTTTAACCATGCAGGTGAAGGTTGGGGTCAAAGGTCAAGTTTTCAGCTCGACGTTGATAACAGATATTTTGTCTATTTATAAGCAAAATGTGAATTATGCCAAATATGGTTGTTGTTCAGCTGGTTGTGAGAAAGTCATGAAACAGCTATGCAATTGTTGGGCCAGTAAGTATTAGCTCACGCATGGTAGACACATGCCAGTGGATTTGAACTTGAAGGTTGAGATCACGGTGAACTGTCAAGTTGTAAAATACAAGTCATGTCCATGCATAGGGATGATTGACATATTAAATGAAAAGTTTATACCATGCCATGACAGTAAAATGTCAGTATATCTGATGAGCGGCATGTGCCATCGCTAAGAGGAGAACTTGGCAGATTTTTCTTTACGTTAAAATCCATAGTTTGTTAAGCAATAATTTTGTAAAGGCACCATCTGAAATTAACAACTAAATTAAATTATACATTCGGTTGCATGTTTAATGAAATCGTGAGTAAAAGGTCAGTACATTTGATGGGTGATTCACTAAATGTCCCTCTCATTGGGGAGGGGCTCTCTGACGGCTTTTTTGACAGTAATCTTTTCACAACTTTAAAAAGCTAAATTTGTTGCAAAGGACTATGGGATTATCTGTGGTGGTTGTAATCAGGAGTTACCGATAAAATAAGCCTCCGGCAATGGTCAGGGCGACTATGAATTGATCATTTGTGGTTAAAAACAATGTAACTCTATTGTTTACAACACTATTTGATTAGTATTTATTATCACATTCCCCATGATGCAACATTCAACATGGCGGGTTTGCAAGTTCCCTAATGCATTAGGTAGTATGGAAATACATTGATTTGAGGAAATGGAAGTGAAACACGTATAATTTTCACTTTGAACTAAATGGCGGCCATTTCTGTAGTTAAAATTTACGATTTACTGCACAACACAAAACTTTCATTTATAGTCTTATAGAGACTCCATATATGTCTACCCCCATCTCTAATCAAGCATTGAAAGTGTTTAACCTTCAACATACAAATGTACACACAATACTATGTGAATAGTTCGTTTTTCATGCATTGCATCTCTGGCTTAGGAGATAGGCAATTCCTATGTTGGAAAGTTTATGGTTTAATTATTCAATTTCCAATAAAATACCTTCTGATCTATTTGTGGTTTTTATTTTATTAGCAATTGTGATACATTTTACATAATAATCTTCAAATTTTGATTATCTCTTTCAAAACTTACACTTTACAAGTGAAAATACTGCAAAACGATTAGTGTTATCATAAGTGTTTGAAATGCATTTTATCTGCAAAATATAAAAAAGTGTAAGAACACCCCCCCCCCAATAGATCAGATAGTGTTAATATTAACCTTTATACTAGTAATCTGATATCGATGACAAACCTCGCCTCTACGATTTATGCATTTCTAATATCCATTCCAGGAAAACTATCCCCTGCCTGGATTGGTCTAACTATGAGATCAACTGATAATGTATTTCTAATATTCATTCCAGGAAAGCTATCCCCTGCCTGGATTGGTCTAACTATGAGATCAACTGATAATGTATTTCTAATATCCATTCCAGGAAAACTATCCCCTGCCTGGATTGGTCTAACCATGAGATCAACTGATAATGTATTTCTAATATTCATTCTAGGAAAACTATCCCCTGCCTGGATTGGTCTAACCATGAGATCGACTGATAATGTATTTCTAATATTCATTCCAGGAAAGCTATCCCCTGCCTGGATTGGTCTAACTATGAGATCAACTGATAATGGATTTCTAATATTCATTCCAGGAAAGCTATCCCCTGCCTAGTCTCATATTGAACCTCATATAGACTAGCCTCATATTGAACCTCATATTGTAGACTAGTCTCAAACTGAACCTCAGATAGACAACTCTATTGAACATCACATAGACTGGTCTCATATTTAACCTCAAATAGACTAGTCTCTTATTGAACCTCATATAGACTAGTCTCATATTGAACCTCACATAGACTAGCCTCATATTGAACCTCATATAGACTAGTCTCATATTGAACCTCATATAGACTAGTCTCATATTGAACCTCACATAGACTAGTCTCATATCAAACCTCATATAGACTAGCCTCATATTGAACCTCACATAGACTAGTCTCATATTAAACCTCATATAGACTAGTCTCATATTGAACCTCATATAGACTAGCCTCATATTGAACCTCATATAGACTAGTCTCATATTGAACCTCATATAGACTAGTCTCATATTGAACCTCATATAGACTAGCCTCATATTGAACCTCATATAGGCTAGTCTCATATTGAACCTCATATAGACTAGCCTCATATTGAACCTCATGTAGACTAGTCTCATATTGAACCTCATATAGACTAGTCTTATATTGAACCTCATATAGACTAGTCTCATATTGAACCTCATATAGACTAGCCTCATATTGAATCTCATGTAGACTAGTCTCATATTGAACCTCATGTAGACTAGTCTCATATTGAACCTCATATAGACTAGTCTCATATTGAACCTCATATAGACTAGTCTCATATTGAACCTCATATAGACTAGTCTCATATTGAACCTCATATAGACTAGCCTCATATTGAACCTCATATAGACTAGTCTCATATTGAACCTCATATAGACTAGTCTCATATTGAACCTGATATAGACTAGTCTCATATTGAACCTCATATAGACTAGCCTCATATTGAACCTGATATAGACTAGTCTCATATTGAACCTCACATAGACTAGTCTCATATTGAACCTGATATAGACTAGTCTCATATTGAACGTTATATAGCCTAGTCTCATATTGAACCTCATATAGACTAGCCTCATATTGAACCTCAAATAGACTAGTCTCATATTGAACCTCAAATAGACTAGCCTCATATTGAACCTCAAATAGACTAGTCTCATATTGAACCTCAAATAGACTAGTCTCATATTGAACCTCACATAGACTAGCCTCATATTGAACTTGATATAGACTAGTCTCATATTGAACCTCATACAGGCTAGTCTCATATTATACCTGATATAGACTAGTCTCATATTGAACCTCATATAGACTAGTCTCATATTGAACCTCATAAAAACTAGCCTCATATTGAACCTCATATAGACTAGTTTCATATTGAACCTCAAATAGACTAGTCTCATATTGAACCTCAAATAGACTAGTCTCATATTGAACCTCAAATAGACTATTCTGATATTGAACCTCAAATAGACTAGTCTCATACAGAACCTCAAATAGACTATTCTCATATTGAACCTCACACAGACTAGTCTCATATTGAACCTCAAATAGACTAGTCTCATATTGAGCCTCAAATAGACTAGTCTCATATAGAACCTCACATAGACTAGTCTCATATTGAACCTCATATAGACTAGTCTCATATTGAACCTCATATAGACTAGTCTCATATTGAACCTCAAATAGACTAGTCTCATATTGAACCTCAAATAGACTAGTCTCATATAGAACCTCGTATAGACTAGTCTCATATAGAACCTCGTATAGACTAGTCTCATATTGAACCTCACATAGACTAGTCTCATATTGAACCTCATATAGACTAGTCTCATATTGAACCTCAAATAGACTAGTCTCATATTGAACCTCAAATAGACTAGTCTCATATTGAACCTCATATAGACTAGCCTCATATTGAACCTGATATAGACTAGTCTCATATAGAACCTCATATAGACTAGTCTCATATTGAACCTCATACAGACTAGCCTCATATTGAACCTCATATAGACTAGTCTCATATTGAACCTCATATAGACTAGCCTCATATAGAACCTCATATAGTCTAGTCTCATATTGAACCTCATATAGACTAGTCTCATATTGAACCTCATATAGACTAGTCTCATATTGAACCTCATATAGACTAGCCTCATATTGAACCTCATGTAGACTAGTCTCACATTGAACCTCATATAGACTAGTCTCATATTGAACCTCATATAGACTAGCCTCATATTGAACCTCATATAGACTAGTCTCATATTGAACCTCACATAGACTAGTCTCATATTGAACCTCATATAGACTAGTCTCATATTGAACCTCATATAGACTAGCCGCATATAGAACCTCATATAGACTAGCCTCATATAGAACCTCATATAGACTAGTCTCATATTGAACCTCATATAGACTAGTATCATATTGAAGAAATAATACCATAGGGATTACAGCAAATGTACCACTTCACACCACCCGGAAATTTTCTACAGACTTTCCAGTAAATAAGAAATTTTATTAACAGCCGCAATACCACATGCAGCACGCTCAGTCCAACTACAATGGTGAGCCAACTCAGAGACATGGACTTGAGAAAATGTCGAGTTGACTTTGATAGAAGAAATGACAAGTCCTTTTGTCTACGTAAAACTTTATTTCCAGGAGGTCTTCTTCTTCAGGACAGAGTAGTACGACTGACTTATAACAGCCTTCAGTGGTGAATGAAACTAGTTTGTTTGCTTTGTCGGTCAAACTGACAAGTTTTTTGTGTGTGTTGTGGTCCTGAAAGCATTGTACAGTGAATGTCATTAAATCACTCAAAGTCTTCACTCATTTTGTAACAATTTTCACTCACCATCTTTTATCGTATGAATTATTTCCAAGAGTTTTAATGTTTGGGTCTATAGATTAAAAGACAGTAAAATCACGGAATTTTTTTACCTTGACTAAAATATTTTGACATATTAAATCTTATAAACAGAAAACCTGAAAGGACAATTAGAGCGTTTACAGACTGTCCAGAATAAAACATATAGTTTGTGTTTTGACACACTGCATTGTACTTGATATGCTTTCTCCCATACAATTTCCTTCCATGGTGTGAACTTCTCTCTAGATATCTACAGTTACAGAAAACCCAAATACTAGACAAGAGCTTGTCAATGCGGGACTGGATGATCAAACAGGCACAAGTACACAGACAAATTATGCCGCCTACGTATTTCTCACGAATTGATGCAGTGTATGCATGAGTAAACAAGGTTGAGTACATTTCGTTGAATTCTTGTTGTTGAAAATGTCAACGTATCGACTGACACGTTTACATGTCTTCGATTTCCCGGTTTCTAAGTAGCACTTGTGATTCGGTGACACGGTATCTTCGAGTGGTAGGCGTGTTGTAGTCTGGATGTCAACTATTGTGGCACAGTCTGGTTAAAGTCCCTCAATCAGCACAAAAAATTGTTCATCCAATCAGTGAACCCCAGCTGCTTTGGTGATGTAAACAGTGTATAAGTAGCATCCCAGGGCATCCCTGTAGCATCCTGAGCTGACTAATATACCATATTTGGACATTGCATAACTGCCCCAATAAACGTCAACTTTATGAGGGACTGTGTTATTGGTTAGAATTTTGTGATCGATTAACAAGGACATGACGTTAGTGACTGTGTGGGTGGCTGTGGATGAATTTTAAATTGCATCTCATTCATCTCAGGACTTCTAGAGTGATGACTTTGACTCTACTGTGAGTGGACGTTTAAAATGGGTAACGATACTGTATAGGAACTAGACTAGGTGTATTGTGTCGTATTACTGAATTTGATCGTATCAGTATACCGTACTTGGAAACTGGATGTAGAACTTTACAGTCATGTATTGATCGGTTGTAAATTATAACATATTACTGTTGTGCAAGTCAAAAAGGCATTGTCTCCTGTTGAGAGGCGATTGTATGTGTGTGTGTGTGTGTGTGTGTGTGTGTGTGTGTGTGTGTGTGTGTGTGTGTGTGTGGGGTACTAGCTGAAGGTGAACGATTATGGAAACCCGCAGCTGTCTTGATTTGATTTGGTTTGATTTATTTCAGCTTAAGAAAATAAATATTCAGTACACAGTTGTACAGAAAACAATTACAAAAGACAAAATAAACGTTATTGTGCTGGGATAACACAGAAAAGTTAAAAACTTATTTCCACTGTGGTCCCACATAGAACAGACAAACTCAACTTTACCAAAGATACAGATTAAACTCACATGAGACAAAACAGCAATCAATAAAAAAGAAAGTCATCATTTTCACATCGATCCATTAAATCATAAAAGTATCCTTTCAACCTTTTCTTTAAAAGAGTACTAGAAGTTACGCTCTATACATTACTTGGTACTTTGTTCCATTGCACACTCACTCTATAAACAAAACTATTCTGTTAAAACCGAGCCCCGTCTGGAATAAAAATAGAATAGGGACCAGATCTAGTTCTATATACATGACTATTAAAAACAAATGGATCGGATAGATACTTCGGTGCCAATCCTGTTCTAACTCTATGTACATGGGTGAGCTTAATATATGAAACCCTGTGGCCGACGATCAGCCATCCCAATTCTTAGAAATGAGTTGGTTTAATATGAGCCCGCAGTAGCATATCCAGGACAAATCGTATAACCTTATTTTGAGAAGTTTGAAGTTTGTGTTTGCTTTTCATAGTCAAGGCACTATACCAATATGAGCTGACATAATCAAAATGGCATTGAAATAATAGCGAGTAGTTTTCTGATATTAGTATCTAAGAATTTCTTATTGCGATATAAAAACTTCAGACGAGAGTGTGATTTTTTAACAACGTTAGCAGTCATAGTTGCATCTGACAATGATTAGTCCAAGTCAGCTCCAAGGTATTGAACACATTGTCTGGCAGCGATATCGACACCGCCACACGAAACTTGCATCTCCGAACATTGTTTTAGTTTTCGATTAGAGCCAAACAAGATGGATTCCGAGATGATGAAAAGATAATTTATTCTTAATTAACCACTCATTTAGATGTTCTAACTCCGTGCTAAGCTTCGCTTGGATTTGTTCAACATCTGTGCCAGACATCAAAAGAGCGGAATCATCTGCATATAAGTGTAGTTTACATGTCACTGCTGATTGCATGTCATTTACATATAACCAAAAAAGCAAGGGCCCTAGTATAGATCCCTGTGGAACGCCACAATGAATTGGGTTGTGGTTAGATAGGTCGCCATTCATGTTTACATGTATTAAGTCTAAAGGAAACAACTATATGATGCGAGTACATCACAAGTTATGTATGACAGTTTTTGACATGGGTTTACGAGTATATTAACTCCATTTATAATATTGTACTTGATAATTAGCTGAATTAATCTATAATGGTAATAGTTCACTCAATCTAAGAGATATCCTAGAACTTTTGGTTACTTAACCATGAATATTTTGTATGTCCCTGAACAGACAATCCTACTTCTCATAGGGTTCCTATCGAAAGAGCTTTATGCATGTGAAGCAATGGATTTTGGTTAGCAATTTATCAGATACACATAAGATTACTGAAAATGTAACATGTAAAATTAACTAGATGCAGTGTGCGGTATTATGCTCTGAGAATAGAGTGTCTTTTGCAACAACAAAAATAATGTTTCTTGTCAACAGATGGGGGGGGGGTTCAGTGTTTTTTTTCAATTGTCAGAGGGGGGTTGGATTGTTTTGTGGATGAATTGCAGGGGGGGGGGGGTTCACTATTTTTAAGTACAACGCGAACAAAAGGTCACCGGACCATCCCCGGCCGTAAAAACTGATCGCTCCCTTAGCTTCTAAAGTTAACTGGTGGTCCCGTTCGGTGAACCCTTGCAGGTCATGATAAACTCCCATAAACACTTGTTCAACAAAAACACGCTGTCATTCTCGGTAAAGCTAAGCAAGCATGTCTTACCAAGAAAGAGAAGACAATGTGCAAGGACCTACGTCAAATGTAGATCAATAAATCATGTGATGTTTTCAAAACGCCTATAGTAGCTGCTGTTTACCCACAAAGTTCAAACGGATTAAGACCACTGGCACTTAGAGTAGATGTATGATGGTATTAGTTTCCTTTTGATAGCGATGAGTCAGCTACATAAACTATATATAACGTGTATCTCGCTAATAGATAGGCCCACGCTCCATTGTTCAAGGAAATACATATGTGATAGGACTCTGTTTACAACGGTTCCAAATGTTTCAAATACAAGCTTACACACATACGTGATACAAAATTTGAGACAGAAAGATTACTAAATATGACAACGTTAGAAGTTATTGTAATTAATATAAAATGATTTCAAAGAAAGAGTGTCCATTGTTGTTAAGTTATTATTGTCTTATTAATAATAAGAACAGCACTGTTAAATAAAAAATAAGTTTGTAAGTTAGATCGCTGACGATTACCGAGCAGGTTTGGTTCCGTTAATTTGGCGAAGCAATACTGGTGTTAATGCTGCAACCTTTGAATTTACATATCCCTCGTTATGTTCAGGGGGATGATGTACTGGAAGTTCTTTTACCAAGCGAGAACGAGTTTGATCCGCAGATGGCTCATGTAGTCGATTTTGTAACCATTCTTCGGACGTTGCTTAGGAATAATTTGGTCCCGAAGTAAAACTGTCCGACCGAGATGTAGTTGTAGGCGATCTGGAGTCATCGGCCACCACAAAACAAAATGGATCGTTAATGTAGGCATACGCTTGACTGCTCAAGTGGGACCCAACACGTTGCAGATTTTCATTTTCCATGGGGAATCCCTTCGGTAACTGCCTACTTTGTGTTGTCTTTTGTGGATGCTTTCTTCTTCGAAATACACATATCTGCCTCAGCATCACCAAAACCAAAGTGACCAAGACTGCGATTTGGATAAGAATAAACATCGTTGTCATGACAATATCGATGCTTGGCAGGTTAAGTCCGTTACCAAATAACGTACACGTACATGTACACGTCGAGTTTTCCGCCATCTTGATTTTCGATGTCCCTTTAATGTCTTCTCCGACTAAAGTGTTGGTTGTCGGTTAGTTATGTGGCAAGACGCCGCTTTTATGTATATCATTTATAGAAGTCTGTGCAATAGATAATATATTACATCCTGCATACCGGAGAATACCCATACCACTTGTTAATGAATCATTCGTTTTTGGGTGGGTTCATGATATCGGGACATTCTTGAGTAAAAATGACGTACGTTTCAAGGGTGGGGAAAGGAGGCGTGATTATTCTTACAACATGTATATTGTCATTGCCAGATGAATAAAACAATACCATGAATGGCATGGATGGATGGTTGTTTATGATAAACTGGTATTGAGTTAAAGTCCAAGGTGCAACCAGGCTATGTGCTCACGCTACGGAAGTAGGTTTGCGCATGTGCAACGGAATACGTTTGCTTACCTGGGAGGAGCATTTGGTAAATCCGACCCAGTAGTTTATCAACATATTAGTGGCTGTTCACACATGTTGGTTACATGTAGTTCTTGCCTTATCCGAAGAGTCCCTTGTTTCAAGTGACAGTGTTTCTGCTACGTGTTTTCCGGTGCGTACGTACGGCCAGACACCCAGTCTGGGTGAAACACGTATTTCTATAAACTCATACATAAAAATTATAACCCGAAAAATTATGTTTTGAGGGACCTGTTCTAACACGATCCAAACACTATTACACATTGACAATTTGTATAATTGAAATCGTAAACCGATATTCTTGGGTACGAACTAACTTACTTACTTGTATCATTTGTACAAGGTACTAGATTACACGTACACGTTGCACACGTACACACTAGCATCGGCATTTGGTCGATCATCGTTACCACACCAAAATCGTTAGATAGATGAGAATTTGTTTACAGATTACAGATTACATGTAGGTCGTGTTTTGACAACATAATCGGGAAAACTACAAAATTAACTTCACAAGTATCGCACGGACCAGAGGGGACTAAGCTTTACACTTCCATACTTACTGTCTAGGTAGCTAGCTACGTGCGATCTCGAATTTGGTAGAAATGTCATTTATGTTCCCGTTATTTTCCTTCCGTGTTCTAATTCTTTGAACTTGAAGTATCTGTTATGGCTGTTTTATGATTGATTAAACTTGTATTTCCAAACCCAATGTCCCATCTCAGAAAACAGTCAATAAAATCACAAACGTGTGCTTCTCCGAGTTATCCCGATGTGTACGAGTACCACCCCAGCTATTTCAAAACAAACGCAAAAATGCATACGTCGTGATGGGGTGAGTACGGACTCTTGTTTGGTCTCCGCTCTGTCTCTGTGCGTATGTTTAACTACGATGTCAGTCGATCATGATGTCATTTACATGACGAGGATTATTGCTGGATAGTGCCAAAACATGTCATATGGAAACGATTTTTGAGAAATCTGGAAAGAATTTAATACGATTTCTCAACTTTCAAATTTGAATGAAAGAAATATTTATGATGCCCCCATGATTGTACTTGTAGTCTTGTTAGTTCGCGTTACGTTCATCTCCACAACATGCACAGAGCTAGATATCGTAGAGAACAGTCGACAGGTATAGGAACTAGACTAGGCAGTGATGTACGATCTATGTGTACAACATAGACAGTTGTCCTTGAAATTTGAGGATCATTACAGAAATAAAAGAGTTGCCAACGTTAGATTTATTTATGAATTATATCACTCGTTTATCAGTATCAAATGTCGCACCAAATGTTTCAAAAATGTCTTGCTTCGGGGTCATCAGAAAATTTAACTGAAAGTATGGGAATTCTTGATAGAAACATATTCAGTCATAAAATCCTCTGGTTTCTGACAATTTTCAATACTTGTTACAAGAAAGGCTGCATTCCAAGAATATTTGGTTAGCTACATGTATTACATCTGACGCCTTACGTGACACGCAGGATCATTGTCCAGTTTGCACCACATGTTGTGCCTCACCTCCTGTACATGTTCCGTACTAGCTTGTCTGTCAGTACCACATTTTGCTTCCTCTCTTCATTTTTCTCAGATGTTTTAAGAATTTGAAAATAGTCAGTGTCCGATCGACAAAATGTCTTTCCACTGAAGTTTAGAAAACATTAGTTCTACATAAACGTCGTGTTGTTGCGTCATACATCATGAGACGTCACATTGGGTGACCTCACACTTCGGTTCGCGCTTCCTTTAACGTCCCTATACATGAAACTAGTTCGAAGGCTTTCGCTAGCGATAGCGTGGCCAGTCTTGTTTTACCGCGTAATCGTCAAATGTTTTCCAAATTTATCAATTTATTTATCTTTTTTTTTTTACACTTTGGGTATTTTACGTGCTATTAGTACTTCTGGGCAACTCATATTTAATTTTCCGACCTATGAATTTTTTTCAATGATCGTCAGGTTTTAGTACTTTCCTAAGCCGGTCCCACAACTAAACTGTTGATGTTGTGGTTATACTTGTAAGTTATAGCTGGGCGTTGTGACCATGGAGTAGGTAACCGGCTATTATCTACATCACTGCCTACGTACCAGGTATAGGTACGTCAACGACACAACTACTTGACAGAAAACACTTGTCGCGCACACAAAAAGTTGTATGAAATTGTGATTTTAGTAAGGAGTGTAGCAACCCAGAACGTACATCGATCAAACTGAGAAACATTTTAGTTTCATTTTATGTCATTCTATTTCAGTAACAATGTATCATTTTCGCACATGTGAACTTGATTTTAGGCAAAATATCGGGCTAACAGAGTGCACACAGACTCGTTTGTTCGCTTGTATTGTTTGCATTCGGTATTTGGCATTTCGCACGTTGTTTGATTTGCACCATTCACAATGTCTTATCATACTTTGTGTAACTTGTAAGCCTAATTGACAACTGGCCAACGGTTTTTACTAGACAAATTTGAAACACATTTTGCGTCAGTTTGACGGTAAACCTGCTATATTGGCTACCAAACTTAGTTAACGTCAGTTATTTCTACTTATGTTGCACCACTATATATTTACAAACATTATACATGAAATATGAGAGCCATGTGAAACTTTTTCAGTGCAAATGGGATGAAGATATGAGGGCAAAGTCAGTGCTCCTTACAGCAGTTTGAATTTCCCGCATATGCAAACATTACCCATAATCCTCTTTATATAGAACGGCTCTGGTCGTCTTGATCAAATGGCATACAGGGAGTTAGGGAGAACGACTCTCAGACTGCACTGGTCGTCTTGATCAAATGGTATAGAGTTAGGGAGAACGACTCTCAGACTGGTGGTCTTGATCAAATGGTATATAGAGTTAGGGAGAACGACTTTCAAACTGGTCGTCTTGATCAAATGGTATAGAGTTAGGGAGTACGACTCTCAGACTGGTGGTCTTGATCAAATGGTATAGAGTTAGGGAGTACGACTCTCAGACTGGTGGTCTTGATCAAATGGTATAGAGTTAGGGAGAACGACTCTCAGACTGGTGGTCTTGATCAAATGGTATAGAGTTAAGGAGAACGACTCTCAAACTGGTAGTCTTGATCAAATGGTATAGAGTTAAGGAGTACGACTCTCAGACTGGTGGTCTTGATCAAATGGTATAGAGTTAGGGAGAACGACTCTCAAACTGGTAGTCTTGATCAAATGGTATAGAGTTAGGGAGTACGACTCTCAGACTGGTGGTCTTGATCAAATGGTATAGAGTTACGGAGAACGACTCTCAAACTGGTCGTCCTTACAGGACAAATGAAGATACCTTGATGTTTCACGCGTGGGACACTATTTTTACACACACACACACACACACACACAGACAGACACACTCACACTCAGACAATTTCAACTGCAAAAGAAACAATTATAGAGGCGCCGTGCATAGTAGAAATAGACAAGTTAACAAGTTGATTGTAAAATAAACAATTGAAGCCATTTAAATCATCAAGTACATGTACAATGTTTTCATTAGAAGCCTGTTTCTACTGTACTGTACAGAATAAAAATGTGCTTTTTCTCTCTTCAATGTGATTGGGCAAATGATCCTGTTGTGTATGGTGTCTCTGTTATTGTTAATCTAGAACTGATTTGTGTCTATCTTTGTGTTAAAAACATCATCCAATGAGTGAAACACTAAGGTCACTTCATTTCCCTTGTAAGACTGAACACCAGAGGCTTCGAAGACGACTGTAGACAGAGTAGAAATAAGCTTTATTTCAAGACCGCAATATATATTAATTACGTCATCCAATATGTCTTTTGAAATATAAGAGACGTTTCCATATATTTGTGTTTCGAATTTCCATCAACACAGACTGGCAAGATTATGTACATATATCATAAACAAAGACATAGGGTGACGCAGATTGATGAAAATGCATTTTTTCCATATTTAAGTTTGAAAATCTAACTTTAGTACACTATCATACTCAAGAATGATCATTGTTTATTGTCGGTGACGTCATCTCAGTGTCACACGGTCGCCACTAAACAACGTAACAAACGGTCATAGACAGGAAACTGGTGAAAAGTTTGTATAAACGTACCCTTGCGGTGATGGGCACCATTACAAGGAAGATCAGGGAAGTATTTGATAATGTTATTTGTCTTTTGGAAAGGGGCTACAAAAAGACATATGTAATACAAATGTAATCCTGAACCCTTTTCAGGTCATTTGGTCCACCTTTTATCTATCTTTCATACAGTTTGTGTCAGACAGTCCCTCTCTACATGGAGCTGAGGTTAAGTACGCGACTTTTCAATTACGAACAAGTTTGGCAGCCAATTCAATTTTAGGTCACTTTACAAATATAGGAAGAAACTGAGACTCTGTGGTGAATCCTGTACATGAATTCTTTGAAACCAGGAGATGGTGGTGTAGCTTCTCGACATTGACTGTCACAATTAATTAATCTTTGGTCTAAGATTAATTAATATGACGGCTGACACCTCCATAGATTGTTACAGTGTAATGTTTTCCCATTACGACATAAACTCTATTATACTAACTGTAGTCGCACTACACGTTTCCGCAGAGGTGAAATTAAGATATCTCTTTACATAGCCTATGATTAGTGTACATGTTTATTTATGTATGAAAGCTGAGATGAAAAGTAGACAGATGTATTCAGTGGCATTCAGGAATAGTGGGCGTGAGAAACAGTTGGCTGAGTAGTAAGTTTATATTGTGGTCATTGTCAGTAAGTGGTTTATACATTTTTGATTCAGGAATATCAATTTTTGAACTGCAAATTTCTATCATTCTACCATGATAGACTTACTACGCGGAAGTGATTCGAAAATTTGTAATTTTTAGATATTAAAAATGAATTCATAGCCGCATATGACGTATAAGTATGTTATTTACCAAATAGTATTCCGCATGCTGATACTCGAGGTGCTTTTTTTCCCATTATAATGGAAATACTACATCTTACAATATATGGAACGGTATTTCGTAAATCACATTTAAAAAATGAGTGCAGTATACCGTACGCGACCATCTAGAACATGTTTTGCGAATTTGCGTACGTACTGACAATAACAACAACGTTGAAATGCTTTCGACGCAGTTTACTACACCCCTGGACGTGGTCTGGATATGTGCCGTGTAATGAAAGAGTCGGAGAGTTGTTTTAGTATGTGCAGTTATTCAATGTTGACGGTTTCGTTGAAAGAGGCATCAGCGGATTCAATGTCTGTGATACCGCCACAACGATCGCGAGTTGATGGTAGGCTGACCTAATCACCTGATGTGACCTTTGTCATCACATGACAATGATAGGGGAGGAAATTACATCATCTGTGTTATTTTGAGGCTACACGCATTTTCTTCATGGTCGTCAATCAAGGCCTAGACATGTCAATTAATAAAAAAAAAAAAAAGGCATCTACTACTAAGGATGTGATCAATGAATTTATTCTCATTGATAACAAACACAGACTATGTCATGGTGAGTTTCTTTCATTTATAGCAAACTTTGAACTTTTTACCCAACTGACCTGAATAACAAACCATGTAATCTATAGTAACACACAATTACATCATATCAAGGCCACTTTCTAACAAAGCCTTTCCCTGCATCCCATATACACACAAACACAAACAGTATATGTATTAGACATTATTCAATCAATGAGAACAGTTCAAGATGACGTTATTTTTCCACATGATCACAACTTTTGACAGGGCTTAAGTTTTAAGAAATTGATACTAAGCCTTTCAATAAATTATTGTTGTTTGTATAGATGATAAAGTACAATTATCACTTTTGTTGCTATGGAAACCTCTTATCTGTTTCCTGCCATGCTTTGTGCTATCATTTCCTTCATACTTCCTACAGTAACAATGTCAAATGTAATAACCCATTTGTTGTCTGTATTCGAGGGTCTCCATATTACAGTTTGTCATGAAAACCGTGAGGTAGTACCTGCAGCTACTTTTCAACGACTACTACCCAATTCAAGGAAGAAATCAAGAGAAGTGGGTGCACACGTTTAACTTCGAACTCAGCGACATCTTCATAATGTTATTGAAGGCGGAAGAAAAGTTTAACAGATTGGTAGATGTCATTGTGTTGGTGTATACATTCGGCATAGTAGCTGGTGCTCGGCAAGAATTTGTGATAGAACCGAGAGATACGCAAGTCGTAGAGGGAATGTCGGTCGTTATGCAATGTAAACTGCAGCCATATTATATGAATAGTTATGCTGTGTACTGGTTTGTAAAAGATAATTATTTGCATCCAGATACGACACGCAACCCTCGACTTACTTGGACAAAGGATGTTGAAAGCGGGGTTTACAATCTAAACATTGCTTCTGTGACTACAGATGACCAAGGATTATACGAATGCCAGATTCATTTTGGAGGAACAAGTGTAGTGAGGTCCAGGACAGCTACGCTAACAGTTCTTCAGATTCCAATACCTGCCTTCAATCGACAACCAATGAATATTGATGTTCTGGAAGGAGATACTGTAACTCTACCCTGCCAAATTGACGAATTCACTGAAGGTACCATGGCTGTGGGTTGGGTGAAAGGACGAGTGATTATTTCGAGGGAACACTTTATATACGATGTTCTTCCTAATCAAGAGGACAGTTTACGGTATTCTGTACCTGAAGGAAATGTCGGTGAATATAACCTACAGATAAAGAATGCTTCACGGGAAGATGTTGA
Source organism: Glandiceps talaboti (assembly GCF_964340395.1). NCBI lineage: Eukaryota > Metazoa > Hemichordata > Enteropneusta > Spengelidae > Glandiceps > Glandiceps talaboti. The sequence continues at coordinate 31,501,338 of NC_135551.1, read as the reverse complement.
CCAGTTTTATTGTATTGTTTCGTTCACTCGTCTCAGTGGAGGTGGGCATATTTTACAATCATCTAAGGCAACGCTTTCAGTTGTATACCCACAGTGTGATCGTAGACCTGTCGTGGACTATTACATAGAAGGGAATAACATAACAACAGTCTGCAGTGTGCAAGGACTAAAAGGGGAAATTGGAGTTTCCTTATCATGGAAGAAAAACGGTGTTGAAATCGGCGGTACCACAGCCAATAAGAATAACCTTAAAATCATAGATAGATGGAATGTATCACCCGGTGATGATCAAACATCGATTTCTTGTATTTTGAGGCTATCAAGTTCATCGAATGAAAGTCGGTGCACTGTTGGACCATTAAATGTACATTATGCACCGATAATATCAATTTTTCCGCAGTCTCCCAAGGTGATCATAGGTAACAATGTTACGTTAACTTGCGATGCCCATGCCAATCCCGAAATTACCAGGTACAGATGGTTGATCAATAATACATTCATCTCTGATTCGTGGGGTAGTCGTTATGTTTTACGGAAAGGTGGTGCAGAGTTGACGATTCAGCAAGTCAGAAAGATGGATGACTTGCTGAAAATAGCATGTAAAGCCGAAAACGAGATGAAAACGAACGTTGAGGTTGTAACGTTACGGGTAGGTGAATACGGTGAGTTTGGTACATCTACACATGCAAGTGTGTTAAACCAAGATGGAGTAACGTTGGTCGTGGGCCAAGCTTACGCAAATAACAAGGGATCTTCTCCATTTTCCGTCATCATGGTGTCAGTAGTTGCTGTCCTTGTTATACTTGTTCTTTCACTTAGCATTGTCATCTGTGTTTGCCATCGCAAAGGGAGAAAAAGACGACAATCTGTGAAAACTATATTGGGAGAATTTTCACACCCTTTCCACTACTACAGGAGTACGGCTAGAACGAATAACAGTACGGACAACATGAATGATTCGTCCTTCGATTCACTGGGTTTCGGACATTATGATGACCTTGCAAACTATAATCAGCCAAAAGAATCGACATTCAAGTCATTTATCAATTCGATGGATCAACCCGAGGAGGACAAGGTAACCTTTGTTGAAAACTCACTGGATGTCATTTATGCTAAGGTCAACAAGAAAAGGGAGTCAGAGAGGAAACCTGCTGACGGGTGCGAGGACACGACTGTCATTTACATGAACTTACCATGCGCACGCATGACACAGTCCTGCACTACTGAAATTCAACAAACAGATACCCATGACACCGAAGACGGTATACGCACTGACAATCTTGTATACGCCGAACTTTCTCATGCGACTACGGTAGAATCTCGATCTGACAAGGAATTAACACCCAAAGTAGATTCTTCCATAATATATGCAGAAGTGGCAACACAACGTTGAACTAACAAATGCTGTAACAGGAATAGTTTATGATCGGGAATGAAAGTAGACGCCTGTAAATCGAAGAGCTCTCAGTTGTGGACTTCAAGTGCTGCAATCATAAAAGCTGTGATATAACACGAGTGTTATGAAAAAAGACGAATTCTGATATTTATACGGAAAAATGCACAAGAGTTCTCCGTTCTCTGTTAGCAGACTAAACGTGGTACCACGACAGATGGACACAACTTTCTTAGGAGATTGGTGGTTAGAATGACGTGTGATTTTCGCTAACTGGTGAAATTTGAACTCAAGCACGAGCTTGATTGGAATACCTAGATATCTAAAAAAAAAATCTTTTAGATATTTCGTTTTTAGTATTATTCAAAATGAATCGTTAACATAGATTGGAATACTTAGATATCTCAGAAATTCGTTTTTATGTCGTTTTTAGAATCGTTAACCGTTTTGACGAGAACACATCTACTCTATTCATAGTACTTCCCAACATGCATTGCGCATATAATTGTGTACATGTAAGTTGTTTTTATGTTAATTAATGAAAATTTTACTTTTTGTAATGAAATCTAGTTAAACTGAGTTGAGGTTTTAACACCTCATTATCCAGTGCAATATTTACATTAGCACGAGTATGAGATCGAGGCTCGTATCAGTGTGTCGTTGTGTGTAAGGTTTACTTTTTCAGATAATATGTAATTGATAACAAGACATTCGATTAGACATAAACAGTAACACTTTGGCCTTTTTTTGTGTAATGCGAGTTTTATCTGCTTTTTGCTTTCCTTGTTGAATGGATTTGTTTCCAGAAATTCGTATTTCATATCATTTGTGTCATGTGTGTGTGTGGGGGGGGGGGGGGTCTGCATGTATGTATGTATGTATGTATGTATGTATGTATGTGTGTGTGTGTGTGGGGGGGGGGTCTGCATGTATGTATGTATGTATGTATGTATGTATGTGTGTGTGTGTGTGTGTGTGTGTTTAGTAGATAATTAATTGTACACTTGCACACTTTGCTTCATGTTGACAGGGGCATCAGAAGAATAGTACTTGGCATTGAAATATTTCACTTTAATATATATAGAGAGTATCACATACGATTAGCAGTGACATTCCTTGCACTAAAATCAACATTTATAACATGTTTATGTATTGCCGTCGAACCCGAAGAAATAGATTCAAAATTGAGAACCATTCACCTATTACCTAGGAAGTTATAGCCTCGGTTACCCATACTCTCACCGATTGGAGCTCTACTGGGTGATCAGAGTAGTAGCGCCCCCAGAGGTGAAAGTCTGGGCACCGAGACTAAGGAAGTTATCATGGCGAGAAATGTTGATGTTATCAACACCATTTCAATCTATAAAGAGTCAGTACATAATTAAAGGCGATATTTTGAAAGGGACTATGAAATCTTTTATCATGATCTGAATACAATTAAAATACATGTTTTAGGTAACATCATAGTTATTGTAATATACACGCTAGAGGCTGGACTGTCTAAACCTTTGTTTGTTTCTTCATTTTCATTTTATACCATAATCCCGTAATTTCTAATTTTCAAAGTTTGATCTTCGTCTCGTGATCATGAAATGCTATGAGATATGTGGCGTCATGTCTTTTTTAATGTATAAACTCTTGGTTTGTTATTAAACATTGAAAGCGATGAGCGAGTCTGTCTCATACTTCACGTGCCAGCTTTCACTATGCTACACGTTGTTAACCTTATTGACGGAAGTAAAGTACAACGTTAACAGTTAGGAGTTGTTTCCTAAAAAAATATCGCAACGATTTATATTTGTTTTATGCATGTTTCACAAATATGTCGTTTAAATTTTACGAATCATGTTGCAAACCTCTGCAAACAAATTCAAGGGACAAATACAAATTACAGGCTAAAAAAGACGTACGACAAAAATCATATGTTTTGTGAGCACAGAGACATTCACACTCGAAAAGAAACCCAGTAGATATACCCGGGGCGATACCAGTGGCCAGCTGTGGGGGGTGTGTGGCAAGTGCTGGAAACCCCAGGCCCCATTTTAGACCCACTTCGACCAAAAATCAATACCCATTTTTAGACCATTTCACGTTTTTAAAAGATTGGCGTTTAGACCTAAATACATTTTCCTTAGGAGGAAAAAAGCAGTTATGATTTGGTAAAGGACAATGGGCCGTATTTTAGAAAATAATGCAAAGTGGACCCCGTTTTAGACTCTTCAGCTCCAAAAGATCAGAGCCCATTTTAGACCAAAGGGCTTCAAAACACACCCCAAAGGGCGGCACATATTCGTATACTCAAATAAGGGGAGTAGCCCCCCCCCCCCCCCCGATAATATAGCCAAGTAACATCAGAACGCGGCTTATAACAGCACTAGTGACACAGACAATAGTTGGTGAGTGATAAAGTTACGATAAGAGATCTAATAGTACGCCCTCGGGCGGCCAACTTGAAATTCAGTCGACAAGACCGGTCCCGCATCTACTGTGGCTATCTAATATGCGACATTCTATTTTGAGCATGCAATATATACACGAACAATATAATTTGAACAAAGTTAATGTCATGCTAAGGAATTAACGAACTTGATTATATGGACTTATGTGAATGAGAATTCATATTCTACAATTAATAAATAACAAAAATGTGACGGTGAATCTCATACCAGTTGTTTTGAAATAAGAGACTAAGTTGACTTTGCTTATAATAGCAATAAATAATAATAATAATGTACAATTCTTCCATAGAGCATTCCATTAAAAATCTCATTGCGATAATTTTATAATACAAATACAAAATTCAGTCGAAAGATCTGTTAAGATACAAAATGTAAGTCTTAAGGTCAGTTTTGAATGAATGAAATGATGTTACTGACTGAAGGAAGGCCTAGGGTGGCAGAGCATTCCACAAGCGAGGAGCGCAAATTCGAGAAAGGCCCATCGCTATAAAAAACAATATCACTAAGAGGTTGGTGTAAATAAAATTTATTCATTGAGCTCCTATGTAGAGAACGACTGGTGCTCCGCGGAGATAGCAGATAACCAAACTAGCGAGGCGAGTGACTGTGGAGGATTTACATCCACCATTGACCGTCATTTCTTGGTTCATAAGTTGTATCAGACCTGTCGAGTACGCACCCGATTAGTATAGTTCACATAACTATTTATAACCACAATGGTTTACCACATTATCATAACTCTGTACCCTCACTTGCTTCTCTCGTTTTGTCTGTCTGTCTGTCTGTCTGTCTGTCTGTCTGTCTGTCTGTCTGTCTGTCTGTCTGTCTGTCTGCCTGTCTGTCTGTCTGTCTGTCTGTCTGTCTGTCTCTCTTAACTATGATGAAATATGATAGTTCCATCTGTAGAAATTAACTGACTTATATGTAGTTATTTAGAGAATGACAAAAGTTGTGTACTTTAGCTGAATAAATGAAGAAAAGACAAGCAAAGTTTGAGAACGAATTTAGTCAACTTTGTACAACACGTCGGTGACAGTATAGATAATAACGTAGAAAGTGATGAGATTTCTCGTCGTGACTTTTTAATAATATATCAATGCATTTTAAATTTATTTATAACTAAACACATAGCTTCAAAGTAAGGGTGGGGAAGCCATCCTTCTATGACGAGGCTGGGGGGTTTAATGTGGCGTGAAAATGGCTGATGTTGACAACAACAGTTAACTACTGCATACAGTAAAATTGATTTGAATGCATTGAGTAACATACACTTTAGAGACTGAGGATTGTTATAAAATTATGTGTTGATGTCTTAACATGTGATATCTAAATCTGAAATTTCTATTTTGTCAAAGTTTAAACCTCGTTACATTATCATGAAATGCTGTGATGTATGACGTCACGTGTATCCCCATGTATAAACTTTTGGGTTATAATAGTAGTAAACAGTGACCATGATAAACTTTGGCCAGTCTTTCTGATAGTCTACTCGCCAACTTCCAGTCATCTACATGTTTTAGAAACCCTACTGAAATGACAGTAGAATATTAGTCTGTTTTTTTCTAAATTGTCATTTAGCCGTTATATATTCTATATCCGTCAATCATAATTATCTTCTATTTTAAAGAAATAGTAAAACCTCCACAAAAGAAGCTTGAGGAAGATAACGTGCAGGTTAAGAAGACGTATTATGGGATAGGAATTGTTTTGTAAACACAAGTGACACATCTGACACAAACACATAAATAAAATTATTATAAACACTTTAATTATAAACACTTCACTGTAAACATTAACACTAATGTTGTGTCTTCTGACCTACCTTTTTAGAAAAAATGGAAACTGGGTCACCATTAGCCAATGTGACCTTATCCTGAAGGAACTAAGGAAAGAAACTGTCTATAGTCTAGTAGTAATAATATAATATCAAGGCAATTAATTAATGTCAGGTTTATTATAAATATTTTGAATGCTATTATGACGTTAACGTAGTTGGTTAGTTTTCATTTAGGCATAATGACATGAATAACAGAATTTACAATCATGATAATCGTTCAACCTGCAATTCGTAATTGCCACAATTATTGTTAATGTCTGTAAACAGCGGGAATGTAGTGATTGATAACAGCGTTGTGTTTATATATGTTTGGACAAAGAGTCATTTATGACAAGTACTCAAGATAGCATACCCAATACACACATTACTGATAAAACACACTAAGAAAACGAAAGGACAAACAATGCGGAAGTCTGACTAGTACTGGTTTGAAAGATCGTGTGTTTGGATATGTTTAGAGAGTTGCTTATGTACAAGTTTTTTTTCAGAACACTTTCCTAATTAATGACAGGCAAACTGTAATAGGTCTGTAATATGAAGGGGTCATGGTACTACCGTCCTTGCAGATAGGGCAAACATTCCTTCGTATCCATTTGGACCGTCTTCGAAAAGGCTGAAAAAAGAAGTTTTTTACAAGTCACATGACCTATTTCCATTTCCGTGTTGACCTTAGATGGTGAGTGTTTGTAACGTACGTACATGTAGATCACACCAAAGGACATGCGTAGTCATGTGCATTTTGTTATAAACTAAAAACGACGTTGTTGTCTCAACTGACAGTCTAATACCTAACGTTTGGGATCATCTGTTTCAGAATGTGGTTGACAAGACCCATACCTTTCCATTTATTACTGTGCTTTGAATGTATTCTCTATGATGCGTTGTTTGTTGGTGCTGAACGTTACATCAGTCAACATCCATCCGACACTAAAGCCATTGAAGGGTTGTCAGCTACATTTGCTTTTAGAATCACTGGAGTAGAAACTGAAGACAACTATGAAGTAGATTGGTGGGTGAAGGGTGAGAAGTGGATTCGATTTCCTTCAGATAAAGCCGATGTAAACCAGAAGTACAGTTTAATATCAAACACAACAGGTCAGTACGATCTCGTAATACACGATGTCACCAAAGATGATGAATCGTATTATCAATGCAATGTTCACAATGGTAGGCAAACGTTCTGGTCAACTAAAGCAAGTCTTTCAGTTCTTCCAATTCCAATACCAAGGTTTGCAGACCAATCTAGTGATACAACGTCTTACGAGGGTGACTCAGTTGTGTTTAAGTGTCACGTTGTTAATTTTACACCTCAATACCTCAAAGTCATCTGGGTACATAACACTGTATTTATATCATCTAACTATGAAATAAATGACAATATTACCCCAAACATTCAAGATTATGCACAATATTCTATTGCCAAAGAAGGTCCCATTGGTGTCTTTGATCTAACGATCAAGAACTTGTCTCATACTGTCACTGGACAGTACTATTGTTTCGTCACCTTCATTGACAGCGGTGATTACCAATTGTTTTCCAACAAAGCAATGCTGTCCGTGATTTACCCATCGTGTAACAGCGAACCGTCACGTGATCCCTATAGCGAAGGTGACAATATAACCACTCACTGCACTGTGGAGGGAGGCAAATTGAAGTCAGGGAATACCTTTTCGTGTTCTAAAATTGGTGAAACGAGGAATAGTACTGGTTTAGAAATCGATCCTTCACAGGTACGAAATACATGGATATTGTCAGCTGATGATAATGGTAGCTTTATACAATGTTCTGTACAATCGTCTGGTAAAATCCTAGGAAGGCCATACACATTCGGTCCTTTAAATGTTCACTTTGCACCGATAGTATCCATATATCCCATCCGTGACGTCATTGAAGTGCGATCCAACCAATCCGTTACATTTAATTGTACTGCACGTGGTAATCCAAATGGCATGGACTATACATGGCTGATTGATGGTGTGACCGTAGATGGTCCTGATTCGAGATATAAATTAGAGCCAGCAAATCAAACACTGACAATAAATCAAGTACAAGTGAAAGATGATACTAAGAGTATAACGTGTATGGTGACCAATAGTGTTGGTAGTTCTACTACTACTACTACACTGAAGGTAAGGTTTATTTTACATTATGGTATTCTCTTTTGTTTTCTCTTTTTGTGTTGAATTCTATTCTTTAGTCATTCGGAAAAGGATCGCTTCTAAATCTAATCTAAATTGTTTATTAAGTAATATATATGTGATTGTAAGCAGAGTCTGACGATTGAACCAGACGTGAAAGCAAATACGATGTAGTGTGGAAGATATGATTGCGTGTGTATAACGTTGAAATTGCGAATATTACACAAGTTCATTTACTCGTGTAAAATTATAAATGTTTGTCTTTCAGGAGAAGTATCAATTTGTGTAGGAATCAATATCAAAGGTGTTTTTCCATCGTATTTGTATATACAGTATGTATCCAGTATATAAAGTTCATTAATGAAATGGATCAATCGATGCAAAATTATAATGTGAAACAAGAAATTCATAAATGTATGTTCAAAATATGCTCGCTATATCCCTAGCAGTTTAAAGCGCTGTATCTTGGGATGATGTAAATGCCCTTAAATGATTTGATAATCATTATTTTGATTAAGCAGGTTGTGTCGTTGCCTGTGAAAAATGAGGGTGAAAAAAGTCAGACATCGGACATTTCTATCATTATACTAGTCTCATCCGTAGCAGCAGCCGTACTTGTAATCGTCGTGATTATTACTATACTATATGTGTGTTTGCGACGACGGAAGAACATGAAAGCAGTCAAAAATCCAAATATGCGCCTACAAAATCTTCAACAGGATCTTACAAATCGGACGAATACAGGCCATCAACCCAACTGCAATGCGGAAGACCCTTTCGAAGAATTCGTACAATACGAGGAAATATGTGGTAAAGAGGAAACAAACAGACCAACGTCAAAAGTTAATGCTTCCTCCAGTGACTCCGCTACTGATATGGGAGAAGGTACAAGCGAAGATTTGCCGGATGTTACGTATGCAGAGGTGAATAAAAAATTAAAGAACGGTCGATCAACTCGGGATAATAGTGTTAAATCTGCTATATCTTCTCCGGTGTCCCCGTTCCTAGAAAGTCAATATACGATAGTCGACGATGATGGGAAGAGAAATAACGAAAACGAAAACGTGGAGGGACTTGTTTATGCTGAACTCGACCATGACAACCACGATAGCAACCAACGTAATAGAGCCTTGACGTCAACACGTGGATCTGAGTCTCCGGTGATGTATGCAGAATTACAGATAAAACATCGTCCACAATCGGAAATTTAGATACATGCAATACGGCTAATACATGTATCATTCGAGTTGTATCACTTAGTCTAAGAGTATGCACGTCTGTCTGTCTGTCTGTCTGTCTGTCTGTCTGTCTGTCTGTCCATACGCACGCATGTACGTATGGATGGATGAATTGATGGATGTATGGGTGTATATATGTCACCCTGCCTAACCTGCCAGTCTGCACGTCCGACAGCCTGTCTATTTAGCTGTTCTCACTGTATGTCTGTGAGATAGAATAACGGCACCATGGCAATGGTAATTTGACAACTATGAGGTTTTCAAAAAAGTTATTTAGTCAGTACACGCGTACGTTTATTCATTTTCAGCAATTGAAAAACAAATATAGTTAGTGTGGAACAACAGCCAATATATATCGGAAAGATTTGATCACTGAACTTATAACTAATCTATTAGTTAAAGACTGTAAGCTGAAAAGTTGAAGAAAAACATATCCTATTGCACAGTGAATAAACTTTGTGTTATCTACATTTCATATCTGGAATTGAATTATCAAGGAGAAAATGTGTATTGCTATACGTACTGATCTGAGGAATTTTACGATTAAATATATGGGGGGGGGGGGGCGATATGAAGTTATTACAAGGTTGCCACTGATTGAAAAACTTACATATACTTTATCACTTATTAACAATACAGCCAATAGATGTGCTTGTTTCATTTGTTTTCTAACCAATCAGAATGGACCTTATAAAGTGCTTCACATTATCTGCTTATTTGACATATAACTTAGAGAATCTGTATTCGTTATTGTAATCAGATATTTTAAAATATTGTACAAACAGATTTGTTGAGTCTACAGTGTGGTATAAAAGATGCTAATTTCATGTACTGGGCATATCTTACCATACTCACTTCATAACCTGGGCAACACGATTGCCTAGTTCATGAACTGGTCAGTTTAACCTATCCATTTCATGAAATGGGCAATTTCACAGATTGGGTGATAATATATATATAAAGTAAACACTGTTGTTACAACATGGCGCTTACAAAAGGCAAGATTTTCTTCGCCATTATGGTAGTTAGTTAGTTCAGTTTACTGTCATGGATTATTACTCACATGGTTAAGGATTTCGTGTTAAATCATGTGTATTTCTTGTCCTAAGAAACTTGAAATTACTAGTATCTAACAACCAAATTGTCGTTGTTGATGATATCTGGTTCAACTTTTTTGAAGAGCATGAAACTGCTCTGGTATTGATCATTCACAAGTATGTATTACTGGCAAGTATATATAGGCTTGTGAACAAGAATATGACCATGAACATTTAGGGTCGCAATGTATGACGGTAATGCCGAGGTTTCGGTTAATTTGTAACAGCAGCTAGCACTAATTTTCCAGAATGTCATGATGTTTTTAAATGTGAAAGTCTACGACCGAAGTTCAAGGGCACTATGAGAATGTTAACAAGTACAGTATCTACATAAATTTTAGGGTATTTTAGGAAACTATTTGGAAATATTGATCGATGTGGATGCTATCCGCATAATATATTTGGTAAAGCTTATCTCCTTCCTACCATTCCTGCATACATTTCCGAGTCACGGTTGGTCTTATATGAGTCTCAGTGCAGTCGTGGCGTTGACGGAAATCACTAAACCAGCTTTGTTACTTGGACAGACTAATATCGATGTTATCATTCTCTGATGTGAACGTCAATGAAAAACACGAGAACGCGTTCATAATGCTTAAACTCACTATGAGGAATGTAATGAAGATTTTACTTGTAGAAGTTGTGTTACTAAACTTGGAGTTTATTCTTAACGGTGTGTATTTGGTGCGTGCTGAGCCCTACAGTATTACCCTTGATCCACCCGACTTGACAACTATACAAGGATTGTCTGCTACGTTTGTGTGCAAAGTTGAAGGAGTGACATCATCATCGGAGGTTGAGTGGCAGTTAAATGATGACTGGATTAGTATTTCTAATTCCAAATACCGAGTGACGATTAATGGCGGTCAATACACCATCCTTATATCTAATGTAAACGAACAAGACGAAGGCGAATACAAATGTCATGTTCGTGAAGGAGAAAAGGGGACTGATAGCTCAAAAGGTGTACACCTTTCAGTTCTGCAAATTCCAATACCAAAGTTTAGCAGTGAACCAATCGATACAACGTCCGTCGAAGGATCATCCGTGTCTATGCCTTGTCGTATTGAGCATTTCACTGACAATGCTCTTAAAATACTCTGGGTGAAAGATTTGAACATAATATCAAAAAACTATGAAATAACTTCAGATAACATTCAATACAGTGAAGATCGTGCACGGTATTCTATTGTTAAGGCAGGTGTAGGTGTTTTTGATCTAAAGATTACTAATGTCTCCCACAATGACAGTGGTCGGTACTATTGTCACGTGACACTAAAAGACAGGAGTAGTTACAGTGTTACTTCGAGGGCAGCTATATTGTCAGTGACTTACCTATCATGTGACGTCATCCCACGCAGAGAAATCTACATTGAAGGAGAAGAGATAATAGTGAATTGTTCTACAGAAGGTGGTAGATTACAATTGGATGATTATATGTTTTGTTCTAAAATTGGAAAAACAAAGAATGAAAGCGGCATTCGACCCGATCGTCCACACATACACAACACATGGACCTTGTCGGCTTACGATAACGGAGGTGTCATATTTTGCTCAATTCAAGCAGCCGGTTTCACCAAAGGGCATCCCTACAAATTTGGACCAATAAACGTTCACTTTCTACCAATGATAACAATTAACCCTCCTGGTGATGTCATAGAACTACAACTAAACCAATTCTTCTCACTGGAATGTACTGGTCATGGCAACCCAAACAATTTGGACTATAGGTTGCTAGTCAATGACTCAACCATCAATAATTTCGACTCGAGATACAGAATAGATTCCAGGGGTCAAATACTCACAATCGATCAAATTAAACGTAAAGATGATGATCTGAAGATAACTTGTATTGTTAAAAATAGTGTTGGCAGTTCTACCATCACAACTAAGTTGAAGGTAAGCTTTACTCTTTGTTCCAACCTCAGACTGCAATAGAACACTTCAGGCTATAGTGGCTATAGTGTTAACGTACTGGTAACTATAGGCCTATTTCCACTTCCTGTATTTTCTATTCGCCATCAATAAACTTGCACGTCTTCTGAAGTATACCCCTTTCCATTAACATCCACGACAGCAGCTTTTTTAAAACACACTTTGCAATCAGATAAGAATGTCGTATTTTATAATATAATATATTAATACATCAGTTGATCAAATAATAATGCCAGTATATACAACCATCCTGACATCATCAAAATATGTCATTTTAATAAAAGTCAATATTTAAAGTATAAGGGTGATTCAATGACTGTGACAAGTATAGATTTGATTTAACTTGAGTTTATTTATTCGGGTCTGAGTTTAAAAATTGACGACGATAAAAATAATTATTATATATAATAATAAAAAACTCGACTAGCATAGATATTTTCTGACGAATGTTATACTATTTTTTCCATTTTGATATATTTTCTTTTCTGATACAGGGGAAATAAAGTTGCCTTGATATTTCACTAATATGAGACACGATGTATTTTACAGGAGAAATGATGTTGGCTTAGTGTTTTAGGCTTACTGTCATGTGACATGATGCTTTGGCACAAAGATGGACACATTTCAACTCCAACAATAACAGAGACACAACACAACACAACACAACACAACACAACACAACACAACACAACACAACACAACACAACACAACACAACACAACACAACACAGCAGTATCCTCTACCCAATCACATCGAAATGACTTCTACTGAATGATTTATATGGCTTGATGATTTATATGGCTTGATGATTTATATGGCTTCAATTGTTTACTTTTCAAATTGATAATCCAACATAATAACTTGTCTATTTCTACATCCCTACCGTGCGTAGCACCTCTATAATTGTTTCTTTTGCATCTGAAGTTGTCTGTGTATGTATGTATGTATGTATGTATGTATGTATGTATGTATGTATGTATGTATGTATGTATGTATGTATGTATGTATGTATGTATGTATGCATGCATGTGTGTGTGTGTGTGCGTGCGTGTGTGTGTGTGTAAAATGTCATGTCACATGAGTGAAACATGTCAGGTCAAATGCAAAAGATACAATTTAAGGTGCCATGAACAGGGACAGTGGAGATGTCACAGACACAGACTGACAAGAGAACATGACTGTGGAAAATAAGCAAACAAAGCCATTAAAATTCTTAAGGCAATGTGTAATGTTTTCAGCAGAAGCCTGTTTCTACTGCACATTTTTAGTCTAAATCATAGTGTCGAACTCTGTGTTACCACATAATGTCCCATGAGTGAAATACCCGGGTAACTTCACCTTTCCCTGCATTGTAATATGTAATGTTGATTCTTTTTCTGGTCAACACATAATTCAATCATGATACCGGTAGTAGGAACCCAATACTATATCCACTGTGGTGCAAAAGATATTTATAAATATAAAATTATATTTCTGACAATTAAAATCTTTTATTGGTGTTCATTACTTTGTTTAAATCAGGTGACATCCATGCTTGTGGACGACGATAGGGCAAGTCATACATCGGACACTTCCATCATTGTACTAGTATTATCCTTAGCAGCAGCCGTACTTGTAATCGTCGTGGTTATTGCTGTTTGTGTACTGTGTTGGCGACGACGTCGGAGGAAAATGAAAGCAGACAAAAACTCAAACTTGCGTCTACGGTATTTCCTTGAGCAGGATCTTACAAATCGTACGAATGCAGGCAATCAACGCGACTGCAATGCGGAAGACCATTTCGAAGAATTCGTACAATACGAGGAAATACGTGCTTGAAAGGAAACAAACAGACCAACGTCAAAAGTTAATGTTTCCTCCAGTGACTCCGCTACTGATATGGTAGAAGGTACAAGCGAATATTTGCCGGATGTTACGTATGCAGTGGTGAATAAAAAATTAAAGAATGGTCGATCAACTCGGGATAATAGTGTTAAATATGTTATATCTTCTCCAGTGCCCCTGTTCCAAGAAAGTCAATATACGATAGTCGACGATGATGGGAAGAGAAACTAACGAAAACAAAAGCGTGGAGGGACTTGTTTATGCTAAACGTGACCATGACAACCACGATAGCAACCAACGGAATAGAGCCTTGACGTCTACACGTAGATCTGAGTCTCCAATGATGTACGCAGAATTACAGCTAAAACATCGTCCACACTCGGGAACTTAAATACTACAGACATTGATACTGAGTATCCTCTCAACGAATAAACAAATGGGACAAAACAATATAAATTATATTATTCAATACCAGTGTATCGATAACATTTACATTGAAGACGTGATAGTATTGATAATGATATATCACAGTTATACCAGTGGCCACGGTAAACTGTCGGGAACGAACATATGATGTAATTTTAATACTCCCTACACAACCTGGTCTGCGCATGTCGGCTACTAAATTCAAAACAATACACATGCAGCAAGCAACGAAAAGTATTTCTGTCAATAGTCAATCGTATTTCTGTCACGAGGTAGAACTTAACAAAATATTGATTTGAGCTGATTAAGAAGAAGAAAAAACTCAATGCTCTGTTTGAGATATTTAACGACGCCTGTATTTTGTTCACATCTGTCTGTCTGTCTGTCTGTATGTCTGTCTGTCAGTCTGCATGTGTGACGGCTAGCCTGTCATAGGTTGACGGCCTCTGGCTGTTCTGTCTGTAAAATATTTTGTATAAAATTTCGGTCGTATATAATCATATTTTATTTTGTTTCACAATTTTCTAATCTGAAGACGTTTATACATTTTAACAACAATTATTACAAATTGATAATATAAGTGAAATATAATAAGAGAAAGTATTGACCAGTCACCACGTGAACTAGTCTATGACTAAATAGCCATGATATTATTTACATTTCATATCTAAATTGAATTCTAAAAACAAGGCATTAATTACAGGTGACTATATGAAGTATTGTATTTGAGTAAGCTTAAAGATTTGATTAACGTAACCTAGTAACCATTATTGTAATCAGTTAAAAGATTAGTGAATCGGTAGAATTAGGCAAAATAAACAATTTGTGTGTTTCCAATAACCGGACCAACCCTAGTTTAAGCCTGTACACATTTTATCAAACTACCACAAAAGGCTTATTTTGACCGACATTTCGTTTGTTTTTAGGTCGAAGCAATATGTTTCAAAAATAAAAACAATAAGACAGATAAAATAAATTGAAATGAAATAAAATCATGTCTTACTTACCATATTTTCTGAGGCCATGTTATCGGAAACACACAATTATTTTTTTTCGCCTGAGTGTTGTAGAATTTGTATTATGATATATTCAGGATAATGACGTCATGATTACTGTACTATAGTCTTTGGACTGATGTTGAATGGCAGTAATTATAGTCAAAAACTATCACTTATTTTCATCAAGTTTAAACTACCTAATTTTGATCCCACCTACGATAACTCGAACTGTATATCATTTATCCCGGTTATTAAAGATTTAACCAGCAAGTGAAAATGTCTGCACATGTGAGTGTCCTTGTGAGAACGATTTTCACCAAGCTTGACAACTGACAGAAAAACTGACTTTGTAAGGTTACGGTCGTTCTACAAATCAGTATTGGACATGTTTGGAATACACTGTAAAAGTAGACAACTAGAGTTTATTTCCAGAAATATCACAAAGGATATCGGTAGTATCCGACACCACTCGTACACAGTGCAAGTGTTTAAATTACGTACGAACGATATGTCTGTAAATTCGCCATTTTCTTCAAGTTTCGAGTCCCTATGCTACACATATTGATATAATCTTGGTGATTCTTTTTCTTCTAGTTCAATCGTGGCAGTATATGTATAGTATATGATAACAGCAGTGTCTGCTGCCTGTATATTTATTTATATAGAAATGATTTCAATGATAGCAAAGAACGACATATGTTGGAGTATATGACACGTAGTCGTGGCTGACACAGCTCATAACAGTAACGACCGAACCAAAGACACGAAAGAGCGTTGACCAGACAGAATTTGAGATGGATGAATGTACGCTTTATTGTACGCAAAACGTATATTCTTTGTGTACATTATCATTATGCATTAACTTCCATAAATGTCACGACTTTCATTTATTATGTCTGTCGCCAAGTCATTTCATCGAAATTACAGAGAAATCATCAGAATATGATATTAAGCTCCTATCGATAATGTTGTATGGTGATAACTCATATCTTTGGATATTCGCACCTACCCTCCCCCTCTCCATTACCCCTCCCACTCCCCAGCCTGGCATGGCCAGCATGTCTTTGTAAAACAAGGAAGACAGCATGCATTTCAAACAAAGTATTCCCCACGATATCGGAGAAGTAACTAAGACCTCTTTGCAAGTTCCTGTTATATTCCCCTTCATCACGACTTGAAGGAGTTGAAATCCGTAGTTTGAAGTTGTTCTCAACAAATTTAGAAAATCATATTTTCTGACCGTCATGTAATTCCCCTTGAAAAATTGTGTGCGCAACTGCTTTGCAACCAACACAGTCGTTAGCTGTACGTGCATTTACTCGTCGACCACAATTAACAGTAAAAATCTGAAAACACTCTGAAACTGTTACAGAAAAAAAAACCATCTTCATATACTTGAATCTATCAATGAAATGAAATGAAAGTCAACTAAATCCAAATAGCTGCCAAATTGAATCTTTTAAAGTTTACTGGTCAAACTTGGGTTGCATGTCGAATGAGATCATGTTGTATTTCTGACATATGTTGCATTGAACCGGGAAATAGTTACTATATTAGTATCTTTTCAATTTTAGTACCATTACATCAACATGCAGGAAGTGTGACAATGCAAGATAATTTATCAGTGAGGAACTATCCAACTTTCCTTTCCTGTAAAATTCACAATTGTATACTTTTAATAGAAACTGCAGAAAGAAACAACACTGGTCGTAACAATGGTTAAACTTTATTAGGTGTAACTTGAATACTTAGTAAACATTTCAACGAGAGGTTGTGATGGTAATCGATAGCGGATATTTCTTGCAAAACATCAGTTTCTTCTTGGGAATTCCATCATCATAAATCCACACACCTCTTTTTCGACACGGCCGTCTTGAGACGCACTGCCAAACATTTTTCATCGTGACGGCAGAAACAAATTAAACCCGATTGGCGGGAATTGACAGTTTGAAACTAGAGTACCGTGATTATGATAACCAGTAACTCTTGTCATACAACTGATCCGTTGTAATAGAACGAGCCACATGAAATAACCACAGAAATCAACTTATAGTGATTGTGCCAAAAGTCGCACTGTCACCGAATCAAACCAACTATATACAAAAGTACAGTGACGTCACAGGACTTAATAAAGACGGTTTGTCGTTAAAGTTGGGCCATGTAATCATCGACTCCCAAGATAAGAATGAAGAAAGAGAAGTCTTGTAAACATCGTGACAGAATACACTTTGGATCTTGAAGTGTCATAAAAGAATTTAAACAACATGTTTGTCAATAATATTTAGACTAAAAATAATATCTATTTTTAAAACGAAAGAAAATGAATACTAGAAAAATAACGTTAAATGAATGGTGAAAATAATCTGAGAATCACAATAAAAATCTGAAAGACTCGATATGGACAGATAGCAATTTTGATCGGTTAATCCCGGCTCCGCGTTAGGCTTGCCAGAATCGCCCTCGCTTGAGTATCTCATCATTAGCAAGGCACAATAAAATTTGGAAAATCGGATAAATATTTGATTTACGATGGAAATCACGAAACTCTCACCACGAATATGAATATGTGAGGCGATGAACATGTGAGGGCGCACTAAGCGACCACAAAAGAACAAGAAAATCCATGATTTCAAGTGCATTTTTAATACTTGGCGTTAGTCGGTAATTTAAATGTGTAACATGAATGAAAGCAAGCCTTTGCCTATACTATATATCCGTTCAGAAAATTGGCCGACATTACAATATATCATTGTTATCTTAGTGCAAAAGAAGGGGGTCTGGAAATATTTCAGGTACTAAAAATTCAACAATGCGAAATAACGTTGGTTATGAGTTACATCGATGTTGTACCATTGTGACAACCAAAGTGTAATGACATGTTAATGAAGCTCTAAAGGGGCAATATGAAAATGTATCATTATTCTTTTTATGTGATTTTATTACTTAGTTTGATCGAGAAGTTTGAAAGACAGTTTGGCATACCATTCCTCTCAACGAGTTACATATACAATGTATGTCTATGTCTAGTTATTTTGATGACATATTTTTTACAATCAAGATGGCCTGATATATGTATATATACCTTTTCATGATGGGGTGTGAAAAGGTATATATCACACCGTGTGAACCCAATTGAGTTCAAGTTAAACATTCTTATTTAAAAAAAATAACACCATGTATGCATGTATGTCGGTAAGATCAATTGATTCCTGTACAATGTTTCTATATTGAACATTCCTCAGTTCTTAGTATGATTTTCATCAGTTTAACCTTTTCTCTACTGGAAACCAATGATTTATTCTTGTACAGCAAAGGAAATGTAAGTTTTGTTATCTATGGTAAAAATAGCATGGATTTATACAAACATTATCAGTTATTGACCAAACGTAAACAAGTTATTTCCCACTAGTAAAGACACCTTTCATTTGATCGCATTCTGGTTTCATCAAACTCTATATAAGGACTACAGGCATGGAAGCCAAAATTGTTAGCTTTCATTTAATGCTGTGTACCTTTATTTTGTATAACCAATCAATTGCTGTACAGTTTGTAGAAGAACCGAGGGACACTGAAGTAATTGCAGGCAGAGACACAGAGTTCAAATGTCGAATTGAATTTCAGGAGTCGGAGAAAGCCAACGACTATAGTCTCTTGTATGCACGGGTAAGCCGAGAAGATAATACTATAGTCAATATTGATAAAAGTTACCTCTCTCGACATCCAAACTTCGAACTGAGGAGCAGTAACTCGGGAACAGAATTGAGGAAAGATCTTGATATCTGGAATGCATCCGTAAATGAGGAAGATTTCTACGTCTGTGCCATATACCATGGGGTTCAGTCTGAACTGGTATCAGAGAAAGCGGAGCTAAAGGTTTTGGAAATTGAAAATATATCCTTTCGACAACAACCAAAGAGTGTAGCTCTACCTGAAGGAATGTCAGTTCTGATGAAATGTGAAATCAACCATTTTCGTCCTGACGTTTTTGATGTCCATTGGACACGAGGGCATGGAACCGTCATCACAAATAACTATGATTTAGTTCAGCCAACCGATCTCAGTTCCTCTAGGTATAAGTTCAAGGGTAAACAAACATTTGGAAGCTTCAATCTAAAGATTAAAACTCTATCCCGTGAAGATGCTGACTCATACTATTGTTCCATCAACATGCGAGTGGGAGGAACCTGGGTGATGGAGTCAAGGAAAGCTAAACTTGAAGTGAAATACCAAGATATAACTTATAATGACAACACAGTCGAGGTAACACCCACCAGTTATATACAAAACCTTCCAACCACAAACAGACCAGAATCACCCAGGCAATCAATGTCGACGGTAGTTTCTCCATCTCGATATCCTCTGACGTTTTCTAAATCTGTCTTTACAGCAGTACGTGACTACACACTTACTACGGCCTCAGTTGGATCCAAGTCCGTATTGAACCCTCGAAATCTGATAAGATCGGAGGGAAGTATTAAGTCAACACAACCTGCCAAGACATCAGAGATATTGAGCAACATATCGACAACAGATGACTTCGAATCAGTATCTCCTGCAGAATACATTTCAAAAGCGTCGTCAAAATCCTTAGATCCCTTAGAATTCAATAAACCAACGCATATACAGGTACGTGAAAGTTCTACCAATCTAACTTTAGACGAATATACGTCATCTCTTTACACCTACGTCAACGTGATGAATACTGAACAACCAACTAAAACGGCACAACCCAACAAGACATCCAAAACTACATCTAGGGTCGCCATTACACAACACGTCGAAATTTCAACAACAAAGGAGCTAAACCTTTCCAGACAATATCTTTCAACTGTGTCAACTTCAACTCAATATCCTCCAAAGTTTAGTGAATCTACTCATCTGAAGGTACATAGTAATGTCAACAGTAGAGGTTCAGACTTATCAAAGTCGTCAGATGATCACACCACGAGTACAGCAAATCCAGAAGTTATGAAATCAAAGGAACCAATAAACACACTTAAAACAGGGATAATGACGCTGGAAGATATAACACCAATAGAAGGACGGTCTCCTAAACAACACAACCTAAAAATGTCATCTTCATCTAAAAATCCGAATCCTCACGGATTTCACCAACCAACTTTGCTACGTCAACAAGTAACTAATAGAATACCAAACAAGCTAAATTCGTCAACTTTTATGAACTATGAATACATGACGAGCTCAGCCGAACAGTCTGAATCAAGCCAACCTTCCCAAACGACCAAAATAACACCGATCATTTCCAAGTCAACACCAAGTGACGTTGGACTTTCAAAAACTACTACAAAACGACGAGACTACACGTCATTGGCATCATTTTCTCCATCTCAACGTCCTCCTAAGAATGATATAAAGACGTATTTTAATATGCATGACCAATTAACGAACAGGATAATTGAAGTAGAGCCCACTTCGGAAGTGTATACTACTAGTAATACAAATACACAAATCTCAGAAACCCCTTCTTCTCAGTCGGAGATGTCTGAAAAGAAAACCGGGATAACAATCAGCATTTTAACTTCAGATGGGTCAGGGTCAGAAAGTACTACAAAGGAACCAGAATCAACCACGCCAAACATTTATGAGATGGAATCCTCATTTCAACACAGTGTCACTCTTCGCATAAATACTCTTACAGTAACTCCAACTCCGTCACTATTTGGAGACAATGTCATTATCATATACATACTTTTATCCATATTTGGGTCAGTCTTTGTCATTTTTGTCGTGCTAACTACGTTCCTGTGTATATCTTGCCAAAAGACAAGGAACACAAGAAAAAATGACGGAAATTCACATATGATGCGAGATTTACGCCATCAAGAATTTCAGTATGGTTTTCACAAGCAGAGCAAGGAGATGAAAAATTCTAAATCCGATGAAAGATTTAGTACTTTCAATGATCAGCTAAATACAAGTTCAACCTTAAACATACAACCAATGCCATTGCCAGATAAAGATGAGCAAGCCACGAGCCAATCCGAACACTATTCCCTTACGTACGCCAAGGTAAATAAGCATAAAGATAACGTGGAATCATCTGATAGTGGTGCTATGGTCGACTCACAACATGTAACCTTACGTATGCCAGTAGAAAGTGGTGTAATCAGCGGGCAGACTGAACAGAAGGATGGAACGTACAGGAAAATAAATAGAAACGTGGAAGGTTTGGTGTATGCTGACCTTGACGTCTGTAAAACTGAAAATCTGGCATCCAGAAAAGTTAGACAGGAATTATCCGTAGAATATGCAGAAATATCTCACAAAGCTTAATCAAAGAACATTGACGCTTCTCCACATCAGAAGTATCTCACAAACTTAATCAAGGAACATTGATATTTCTTGACATTAAAACTATAGAGTAGATTTTGAAGTTTGACATTCTAACTGCAGTTTGCATGTATTGCACGGAGTACTTGGACTTATTTAGATTTATAATTGGACACAATACTCATATTACTTGCAATGTTTCTCCTGTCCTGATAACTTATATACATTCATTTGCTTGTTGCATGTCAACATTACTTCGTTAACCGATTCTACTATTCTAACAAAATATAAAACTATAAATATTGAGTGTTCCATTGAAAAAGCACATACACACACATATACATATGCATACGTATGCACATACATACATACATACATACATACATACATACATACATACATACATACATACATACATACATACATACATACATACATACATACGTGCGTGTGTACGTACATACGTACATACATATACATACACGCATGCATACATACATACATACATACATACATACATACATACATACATGCATACATACATACATACATACATACATACATGCATGCATACATACATACATACATACATACATACATACATACATACAGTATCAAACTTTTTATTTTGAATTTGAATTTCCTTATAACATGATGGATGTAACATATTTGAAGAGGAGAGGGTAACATGATGAATGCAGTTTATCCCCAAAGTAGCTAGAAAAAATTGAAATTAGGTGGTATTAATTGAATCAAAGTTTGAGGGAGCCAAGTGGGGGTGGGTACGGGAGAGGGTTTCCCCCTCCCGTTCCCGGAGATTTTTGAAATTCAAGGACTAAAAGGTTGCTTTCTGTTGCTTTTTAATATGTCAAATGTTGAGTAGCCCCCCCCCCCCCTTCACTCCTCAGTTTTTGGGTAACCCCCTTTCACTCTCCAGTTTTAGAATACCCCCCCCCCCCCCCAGGTTGTAAATAATGACAGCTCCCTCAAATCAACGATAGTATTCCCTCACATGTATACATTATAATGTTGTATTCGATTTGTACTCAATATTTACTGATACTTCTGGAAAAAACTGATTCTGTATTTCCAGAGTGTTCCAAATCAAATAAATACGGTGCACGATCAAGTCATGACATGGTTTTATTTCTGTATGTGCTAAACGTGCGTCTGGTCCAATGTACAGTATTCAATACCTAAGTATACACTCACCAACAGGGAATTTTCAAACCGCCGTTTTGAAAATCCTGAATGGTGCATTTTAGGAAATATGTTGGTGAACATAAATCACTGTTAATAAATAAACTTTTCATTTTGTAATCACAATAATCTATTCTAGGTTACCATAACTACAACTAATTCCATAATCCTTTGCATCTGAACATGCTCAGTTTGCCAATTCCTACAACGGAAGGACGATGATTGCAATCAGGTCCTCCTGAACAGGCGAAATGTGTGATAAATGTATAATCAGATGTTGATAACTTTCTATGTATGAGGGCGCACTTTATAACGAGACCTTACAGCTGCAGCTGATTGAACCTGCAAACGTTCATGCACTTCCTATTTCACAATTTGTAAGATGCGAAAGATAGCATCGTTAATTATATTATCTATAAGTATTCAAGCTGATATTTCTTGAATGTGACATAATTTGCGTCATGATTCACAATGAAACGTAAATATCATGGTGATATCACTTCATAGTCCGATATTCCAAGCTATTATTATTGTACAAAAACAGGAAACCATGGCCTGGATAGAAATGTTGATAATATTTTTATGTCCTGTTTTTCATCATGTTTCTATTATGAGTAATGACTAAATCTGACGACTTTATGATTGATATAATTCACAGGAACAGTAAATTGGTGGCACTGCCTTCGTGATAACTGTCCATACTGTTACTGTGTATGAGATTTCAACGAAGACGTTTATGGTTTCCTTATTTTTAGAAATACTAAATCCCACTAGATTCTCATTCGATGATTCTTCATGCAATGCTTCGCTTGCATAATATTGTACATTTCCATTTCGATTTCTTCAATATATCTTTCAGGAATGAGTGTAGATGCAATTTTTCCTAGGATACAACTGTAAGGAAGTACTGCTATGCGCTGTGTGGGATATAAATAACTACCGTCATGTTATCAATCAGTGTCTGCAAGTAATCGTTTATTTCCTTCAATCTGTTCATTTACACCATTACATTCAATTTCTCGAGTCTTTCAAACACCCCAGTCATGGAAACACAGTGCGTACAGTTTCTCCTGGTATTTCATATCTTTATTTTGTGTTACCCTACCTATGCAGTATACTTCGTAGAAGAACCTAGAGATACCGAACTTATAACTGGTGCAGGCACCGTATTGCGATGTAGTGTTGGGTTTCTACCCTCAGAGAACATTGACAATCACTGGCTATTCTGGTCGAGAGTTCAAAACGACGGTACTGCAATTATTGTGGATGCTAACTTCCTTTCTAAACACCCAAATTTTGGATCAAAGAGTAGTACATGGAAAACAGACTCACAGCTTGTAAATGACCTTGTAATTCGGAATGTTTCGGAAAGTGAGGATGGTATGTACAGATGTAGCATATATCACGGAGCACATAACATAGCCCATACAGAAGTGAAGTTGACAGTTCTGGATATAGACTACCCCACTTTTCAACGACAACCGAGTAACCATTACCTAAACAAAGGCGAGCGAGTTTGGATGAAATGCAGAATTGACAATTTCATCCCTGATAAATTTGATGTACAGTGGATAAGGGGAGATGACGTCATCCTGTCAAACAATACTAATTTACTACAAACAACTGACAACAATAATCATCGTTATTTTATTAAGTATAAACATGAAAATGGGTTAGGAATGTTTAATCTGCAGATTATTAATGTATCGCGTGAAGATTCTGGTACATATTTGTGTTCCGTTCGAATGCGAGTCGGAGGCAATCTATTACTAGAGTCGAGAAGAGCTGTACTCAATGTTACTGCTGTTGTACCTACTGTGAACAATTTCCCATCAACTGTACTAGTAAGACATCATAATATATACTGTCAATCAACAAACCAAACGAATGTCTACAAGAAAGGTGATATCTTACAAACCGATTGCTACATTTCTCCATCTGATAACAACATTACCCTAACATGGTTAAGAAATGGCACCGAAGTACAAGGAACTCAAATTCAACAAAATAATCCGAGAATATTGTACTCATGGACACTGACTGCTGATGACAACGGAGCTTACATACAGTGTACAGTAAAAGGACCAGCTCACAATGAGAACAATGTGTGTAGCATCGGTCCACTCAATGTTACTTTTCCACCACAAGTAATAGTTTCTTCAACAATTCAATACACAGAGGGAATTACTTACAATACACTTAGCTGTTCTGCTGTTTCTAATCCTAGTGTTAACAGATATAAATGGTTGATCAATGATCTACCTCTTACCCAATTCAGTCAGTCATCTGTGGTTAATTCGGATGGTGATAATCTTATTATTAATTTTACAAGAGCATTCGAAGGGGCTAATATTACTTGCAAAGCTTTCAATTTCGCGGGCAAATTTGGAACTGCATCAACTTATATAGAAATACGTGACTATGTAACAGATACGAGTACTGTACAATCCCAGTCATCAGTTGATAGCCATGCAAAGGTGACGAGTTCAAACGAAAGGTTTATGCCAACACGACTAGTCACGACAGATGACTTAACATCCGGGAGTTCAAATTCAGACACTAGAGAGATCTCTACTTCGACAAGAACTCCTAAACAGCACGCACCCGACGTTGAATCTTCTTCACATATGGATATAATTACCCCTACACATACACATGCACCAGGAACGTCAATGACAATGAACATTCCTGTCATGATTTTGTTAGCTGTATTTGGATTTCTTTTTGTTATTGTCGTCATACTAATTTTCGTTTTGTGTATCTGTCGCCGAAAGACAAAGGAAATGCAAAAAGCTAGCAACAGTGTTCAACCAATGCAAGACTTGCACAATCTGGAAAATCAGTATGGTTTCCCACCTCACGTCATTCCCAAGGAAGAGACGGAACAAGAATCTCCCGATGCGAACAAGGAAATGACCACTAGTACTGTCACCACTGATCAACCGAATACCACGGTGACCCAAGACACAAATCTAGTTCCTAAGCGAAGCGAAGATATACAAACAATGAACAAACCTGAACCCGAATCTGTTACGTATGCAGAAGTGAATAAGTGTAAACGTGTAAAATCAGTCAACATTGGAGCTGCAGTCGAGAAACCGCGGGAAACTGTGCTAACGCGAACACAGCCTACGATTAAGATAGACGCTGATAAGAAGAAGGACGAAACTGGTGGGAAGAACACTAAAAATGTGGAAGGTTTGGCGTACGCTGATCTGAACCTTGCTGTTGATAAACCATGTGAACTAACACGTACACAGTCTAAAGTCGTCGATAAGAAGGCCCAAACTGAAAAGAAGACTGACGAAAATGATGCAAAGAAGAACAGAAACGTCGAAGGTTTGGTTTATGCTGAACTGAATCTTCCTAAGAATGAACAACGTGGTCCTGTTATAAGACAAGATGAACCCGTGGTATATGCAGAACTATCACGTAAAGGTCAATGATTTGCTTTCTCTAGGAGTTCCTTCTTGCAGATTTGTTTGTATGATGGGCCGGATGTCAGACATCTTACTTTTCCTTGAAATGTGTCCTTACCAGGATATACAGAATTGAACATATAACGTTTTGCCGTTTTCAATTTTAGAACGTCGTGGCGTTCCCAGACTATCATGACTATAACCGGCTGTATTACTCCAGTTCTTACATTCAATGGATCGTGAGATAACAAATAAACAAACAATTAAAAGTCATTGTTATTCTTCAACATACTAAAATATAGTATTCGATATTGTATCAT
Source organism: Glandiceps talaboti (assembly GCF_964340395.1). Lineage (NCBI taxonomy): Eukaryota > Metazoa > Hemichordata > Enteropneusta > Spengelidae > Glandiceps > Glandiceps talaboti. The sequence goes on along the minus strand of NC_135551.1, from coordinate 31,474,762 downwards.
TTAGACTAACACGATCATTAATATTTGATAGTACTTCTAGACGAAGGAAATGTATCTAAGAATGCACCAAACTAATTGAAATAGTGTACACCAGACTTAATTAAGCTTATTCAATACATTTATACTCAGACCACTTTTCTATTGGGAGCTACTTACGAAGCTACGAATCCCAATATTCAAGACATGTTTAAACAAGAACCAGTCAATAGTTATTACGACATTGATATCCGTGTCAACATCGTGTGATTAATAAACGTCGGTATATTTATGACGAGATTCAGAAGTACGAATTCCAATATTCAAGACAAGTTTAAACAAGAATTAGTTACAACATTGGAATTTTATCAACATAGTGTGATTGATCTAATATCGATATTGATCAAAGAAAAGTTGATTCTAATGATATGTATTAAATAACAATTAAATGACGATAAAAGCATAATGACAATTTGTAGTAGTCTGTATTCTTACTAGTATTCATACAAAACAGAGTGTGGTATGGTTAATACTCCATGGATTCACCTGAAGACATAGAATTACCACTGTATTTCCCCCAAACAATGATTCTGGTCACGTGAATGTATCTATTTATATCTGCACCAGAAACTGAGATATTGTTCTTCAATAAACTAAGATATATTCACTAAAATTTAGTCAATTATTTATAAACTGACATTGTTCTTGTTCATTAGTGGTCAATATTATATGTAAGCAGTGTTGTAGTGACAAGTTTTAAATCTTCTGCAAAAACTTCCTGTGGAATCTGTCACCGTGTTAGCCGTACTAGTTGTAACTGGAGTATAATCTTTCAACGTTTCAATGAGATAACCACAATATATTCACATTCACTGAAAGTTGTTAAAATAATTAGACATTGTACATGTTAATCAGTGGTTGATATTATTCATAACCAGTACTGGAACAAGTTGAAGACGTGACCTCGTTGAGGGCGATGATTTGGGTACGGACCGAAAAATCAATTTTATTTTATTTATCGTGTATACAGCTACAAATACATGTTTAACAACAAGTGACGTTCAGGATGTACGATATTTCTAAGTTTTTGTACCTATCAACACATTTTCAAAAAAACGTTCAAGTTGTAGCAACTGCATGTCTACCTTCAGTACATTTGTATTGATTACTGTGATCAACATAAATATGATTTTGGGTTATAAAATATCACATCTGTAATCAGCTTTAAAAGCTGGTAATGAAACCCCTTACTACGCTTGTCATGTGTTCGGTCGTTTGGACACATACCTTTACTACATGTATCTACTGGTGTTTTTTTGATCATTTTGTTTTGCTTTTTAGCAAACATGGGATTTCTATAACTGTCGATGTTATTTTACATTCTCTCCTTTTTCATGTTTACAAATATAGTTACTGTAACTGTTGCGTTTCCTCCACGACACCGAAAAAAATTGGCTTGTAATAATTAAACCGTACTCTAAACTAGTTTTAACTACAGTGGTTATATCACTCGGAGACTTCCATCATATAGTAACTTGGATTCTTCCGGGAAGTGGAAATGCCAAGCCCACAGTTTTCCTTGATTGATGTCAAACTGGTCGAACGTGGTGAAACTGTTTTCAACGTAAATAGAATGGCAGGTTTCGTTTCCTTAAGATCAGATTACCTCTATAGTTGCCTTCGCAGTTTTATCGTCTGCTTCTTGTCGTTCATCTTGGTTTCTGTGATCAAACTTTTCAAAATATTATCCAAGTTTTAATTTTAATACGACTGTAATTTGTTTCAGAATGGCCTGTCACGCATAACAGTCACGGGTGAGATTTAAACTATGATTTTGCCCCGGCTATAAAAATAGGGACCTGGGAGGATAGAAGCGTCAAAGTCAAAGATTTAAGTTCCTGTGCGCATGCGCTTAAAGAACTAGATCTCGATGACACTATACATACATGAGCCGGGCCGGTATGGAAAATAAACTATTATAGGTCCGTGCCAGTGTATTGCAAAGCATTTTGAGCGCGGCAATGTGGCGGGAAAGTACTACAAAAAATGTTAGTTAATAATATGTTGTCATATTCATTGTCAAAGTAATCACAAGGTCAAATGAATGATTTTATTCTTCAATCAATAGATGGAATTTGCGACGGTCATGTTCGCGTACCAGTGTCGGATCCCGGATTTATCAGAAAGTAGACAGCGCCCTCAAACTTACTCGACTAACTTTTGCGAGTCCGAGAGTTTCCTCGTGGACATACATGTACAATTGTGTTATTATAATTGTAAAGATGAGTGACCCTCATAAACCATATCTGTTTGAATAGTGTCCTTTCGTTTACTTACAAAGCAGATTGTTCTGTTTATCCTTTCAAGATATAAATGCTCTTGTTTTCCGAATTTGACTCATCTCTAACGTTGAATGTGGTAATAATCAACCATGGTGATGATAACGGTAATGTCAGGTTAAAAGCATTGAAATTTACTTGTTATTCCGAGAAAATCGTCGGATTTTCCCGCCAAACCTAGTACTAGAAACTTGTTATAGTAAATGTAGTTTGAGAAGAAAAATTGTCCCCATGTACAAAAGCACGAACAACGTTATCGTGACATCCATTAAAGCACAAATTGAACGAATGGATGCCTACTTTCAGAATAGGTGTGTAACCAAAAAACCTGATATTGTATTTAAATACTTGACATTGCCTTGAACTCAAACTCACACATGTAACATACTTTCAATCGTAATTTGAATACAGTCTAAAAATCTAAATCTAAACAGATGTGTGATATATGGTGTAATCAGTAAAGGATCATATGAAACTTCGTCTGAAACAGGAAATATTGATATATTTGTTGCTAACAGATCAGGATGTACAGATTTAGTTTCCTCAGAGATTATATTGAAATTAAGGTTTGTAAAAATAGTAGTTGTGTTGTTTTTATATCCTTATTTTTGAACTCTCAAAACAGATAACCAACATTTCTACTTCCCTAGCTAGCCATCAGATCTGAAATACTTCACCTCAAACAGTTCTACAGTCAAACTCCAAACTTAATGCGATTCATTATAAACGCCCTTTGTCCCATTCATTAACTCTACCACAGTCGTTCTGTGTAGTATCTTGTTGGGGACTTGTTTTTACCATTTATATGCAGTTTTATTTATGCATTCTATTTTCGTGTTTTTATCTGGTGTGAACTAATAGAATAAATATAAAGTAATTCTGATTCTGAATCATATGAACCAAAATATGCAAATTTAGTAATTATGTAGACAATGTCGTTCGCAAGTCGGTCAAACCTCAGACCACCATAGAATTTATTTTTAGGGGTCAGAGGTCAAACCAATACGTGGAGCCACTGTATAAAAACTACAAATCGGTACAATAAATTTGCTATAATTCTTTTCTCTGCAGGTTTCACACCAGATACATCTCAATGTAGAAGGACAAAACCATGAATGTATTAGTGAGAGTCATAGACAAAACTAACAATACAGTTTCTCTGTTTTTGTGCGTTATTAGTATTTAAAACCAATCTCTTTTATACGTCCGTGTCAAAACATACTTATGGTATTAATGCTGAGATTCCATATATATGCATCGTTACAGAATTCTGGCTTTTAAAGGTAAAGCTGTAAGCTTTTAATCTCGTAGGAAATTGCTGGATGAAGCCTTTTTATATAAATACTTAAATGACTCTTTGAACTCAATGTGTGTAATTATATATCAAGTTTCGATAATTTTATCTCCTTTTATTTTATTTTAATTTTATATTTATTTTTGTATTTTTGTAAATATTGAATGTATTTTACTAATTCCCAATTTCTGAGTGTCAATGGGGTAATCCTGTAGACAGCCCAAATAAATCAATACAAATTACAATTAGATCTAAGCGTACGGTATCAGGATGAAACGAGAAGAATTTCTTCATTCAATGGATCGTTGGTTACGTAGAACATATCTGATCGAATTATCACCCACACCTATTATAGTATTACAGCTTGCCGGTCATAGTTCTACTACCACTACCTATAGGCTACATGGACATGTAACATGGTCATTTTCTAAAATTAAATTTCATCCGTCTCTTTAACATCACGAATTAGAATTGAAATAGTTTTCGATTTTATCGGCACATAAAACCTTTTATGTGGTATGTTCATTTATAAGATGTCAACAAGTTCAGTCAAGGGTCTGAATTTTATAGGAAAGCAATTTAAAAGAAAACTAATTTTGATCCAGATCATGTTATTTCTGTGTATGACTATACGATTATAAGCCCTCGTTTACAATTCCACTAATCAAATATTAATTTTGATATAGATGATTGTCTTCTGTACCAAATTTTATAACGACTAATGGAGAGTAAATTAATGAAATAATTTCTTGCCAACGAAATTAATATTTCTGATAGTAATTTACTTCGACAAAAAAGTCATTTATCAATTCCATGTATTAAAGTCAAATTCAAAGTAACATTAACAAATCGTTGGCATCTATCTATCTATCTATCTATCTATCTACCTATCTGTCTGTCTGTCTGTCTCTTTGCTTCTCTCTCAGTTTCTGTCTTTGTTTGTTTGTTTGTCTGACTGACTGACTGACTGTCTGTCTGTCTGTCTGTATGTATGTATGTATGTATGTATATATGTATGTATGTATGTATGTCTGTCTGTCTGTCTCTCTCTCCATTTATGTTAAACATATGTGCCTTTGAAATAGATAAGATAAAAAACAATAGTAAAGACAAGAATGTTTAAAACCGGACTCAAGTTTTACACCAAAAAATGTCGCTAAATGGCCTAATCACATGGAGGCGGATATATAGCGTCCTCACAGTTAATAACACGGATAGTCTGCGTATTTGAGTCAAGGTTTGTTCTGTATGTAGGAAATCATGACGTGACTGTTTATATCTTGTCAAGACTGTCAACAATCGTTGGTGTTGTATAGGTGGTGAAATAGTAAAGGGACAGAAATGACGAAATATTACCTCTGACACAATAATTAAATTTCATACATATTATACCACATTTAAGATTAAAACCTTGATTTAATATTTGTACTTATATTGCATGGTATACCACCGACAAATTCCAGTGTTTGTTCTTGAATGCTGTGACGTACAGGTGACGTACATTCACAAATATGCTTTGAAATTGTTCAGCATCATAGAATATTGTTGTAACAAACTTAAACTATATCTATCTTCAATCTATTAGTAGTTATGTCTATTATCAGACAAATAATAAATATAAACATTTTAAATGTACATACACGTTGTTAGTAATATGCCTGCTTATCATCAAATATGTTTACGACTAGGAGAGTACATCAGCACCGATGTAAAATAGATTGAAATTAAACGTTGACGACGTTATTGACTGTTAAAGGTCAAAGGTCAAGTGTCAAATGCACATTAACCTTTCCGATAACAGACCGTTTCCCGCCAACATTGTTTTGACAAAAATTGTCACAATTCCATATTTTGGGTGGAATTTAGGATTAAAATTAGCAACATAAATATAGTCCACATAATATAACTCTTGGATAAAGTATAGTTTTTAGAACGATTAACATTGTTAACAATATTGTTTCGCATTCTAGACAATAATTCTGGCGTTATTATATCACCCTTTGATATGAGGACAAAAATTTCTGTAATTCAAGACGTACATACTTTATTCTGAAATAATTCAAGTTGTGAACACCTAAGGAGTTACTATACTCCTATCAAAACTACAAAATTAGCAAATTTTCACAGCAATATTCACACGTTTCTACTTTCTACGTTGAGTAGAATGGTGAACTTGTATTTATATTATCAGTATTCAATATAATGTCTGTCCAAACTTCAGAGTGAACTTTCCCGTCGAAATTGTCCATAAATTGTTTTATTCATTGTAATATTTGCCCTACTGGAATAGAAACCCCGCCTGATATACCTTCTAATGAAACATCATTGCTCCATAATATCCGTGTTATTGTACAGAAATTAATACTAGAACTGAAACAGATGTTGTGAGACCTGTCATCTCTAGTGAATTGTACGTAGTACGAACCGTGACTGGACTAGGACAGTTTTATGATGATCGGCAATCGATACTGTGGCATTGAAATGACAACCACATTTCTTTGATATCAAGAAAAAATATGATATGATTAGTTAGATGTCGTGTTGGTATGTCAACTATAATTGGAAAATATTTGTTTCAATGGTATCCTCATGTCATCACATTTAATTGAATTTAGATTAACTGTTCAGAAATGCCATTGCGATGTATGTATGTATGTATGTATGTATGTATGTATGTATGTATGTATGTATGTATGTATGTATGTATGTATGTATGTATGTATGTATAATGTATGTATGTATGTATGTATGTATGTATGTATGTATGTATGTATGTATGTATGTATGTATGTATGTATGTATGTGTGTACGTACGTACGTACGTACGTACGTACGTACGTCTGTCTATCTATCTATCTATGTCTGTCTGTCTGTCTGTCTGTCTGTCGGTCTGTCTGTCTATGTCTGTCTGTCTGTCTGTCTGTCTGTCTATATGTATGTATGTATGTATGTATGTATGTATGTATGTATGTATGTATGCATGCATGCATGCATGCATGCATGCATGCATGCATGCATGTATGTATGCATGTATGTATGTATGTATGTATGTATGTATGTATGTATGTATGTATGTATGTGTATGGGTGGATGGATAGATGGGTGAATGGACGCGTATGGGTGGGAAGGTGGAGGGCGTGTATCTGTTGGTGTGACGCTAATGCCAAACTTGGTAAAAAATTATGTTCACTCTAGTTTCTTTCCAGTTAGTGATTGTTTCATACTCTATAACATGGGTTTTATTGACAAAGAAAAATAAACTTTCAGTACCAGTGTAACTTTTAGGTTTCCATTGATTGCTCTTCCACAGTTAGTAACCCACTAAAATGCCGATCTTTTGTCAGTGACGACACGGATGACGTATGCATACCCTTAATCCCACCAGGAAGCTAAGAAGACAGTGTAAAATGATACTAAATCGACAGCATATTTTTACGCTTCATTAGTACCACCTAACGTTATGTCAGCTGTCGAAATGATTTCATTAATCCCAGTTGTTCTGTGAGTAGTCAAGTACACTTTGATCGTTCTCAAACAGGCTTTTGTGTTTAACTTGTAAACACATCCACCGGGGTGAAGTTAGGGTTTGTATGAGAATGAGAGAGAGAGAGAGAGAGAGAGAGAGAGAGAGAGAGAGAGAGAGAGAGAGAGAGAGAGAGAGAGAGAGAGAGAGAGAGAGAGAGAGAGAGAGAGAGAGAGAGAGAGAGAGAGACAGAGAGACAGAGAGACAGAGACAGAGAGACAGAGACAGAGAGAGACAGAGACAGAGAGAGAGACAGGGAGAGAGACACAGAGAGAGACAGGGAGACAGACAGACTTTTGAATACTGAAAGGGGGTGATATGAGAGGAGGGGACAAAAAAACTACAGATGGAGAGAGGAAGATGCTTACACAGAGTGTTGACATCTCTATGTATGTTTGTCTGACTTTATCATTAATATATATGTCGAAAGGTCGAAAGTCAAACTTCAAACTCTTTTGTAAGTGATGCGTCAGAGTAGCAATCTTTGAAAACTGCCAGAAAGTATATATACTCCCAGTAAATAAACCATTGCTTAAGTTACATACTTGTATTAAATATGTGGTCGTAGACAAATCTGTCCAGTAAATCACACTGAAGGTGCGTGTATGGTATATCACGGATCAGTTACTACTGTATGTATAAATAAACATGTGTAATATATGGTCTTTATGTTACCACAGCAGAGAGTGGGTCTGGATACATGGATCTCTCGTTGAACTTTACGGTCAACAATTTGCTGTCTACACCACGATGACGAACAACAGGCGCGAACCTTGAAAAAAGTGTGTTTTCTTTCATAAAATTGAAATCTATCACAAACGGGGTACAATCAAAACATTGAAATCACTTTCAGAAATATGCATACTGATAACATAAAACAATGAATTACTCTTGTCTCATAAAAATATGATACCATTCCATGATATATGGACAATATGTTTTCCTCGTCAAATATCGTCATTGGTACGATTGTGACGTCATTAATTGTTGCGAATCGATAATGATCACTATTGGGTCATGGAAGGACCATTTGATTGTCAACGCACTCTAATTCTGTGCATAGAGTGTGGATTTTGTTAATACTTGCCTCGACTACTGATATATGGTAGACGCCGTGTGAATTTTGTTTCTTGAAGTAGCCCGACCACAAGCTGAGAGATATGGTTACATCCTTGTTTTGTGGGCTCTGGGTCACGCATGCAGGTGCTGTTATGGCCATGAATTATGCTAATTGCTATAAGTGAAAAGTTGTGCAGCATTTTTAGAATGTAATCTCAGCGATTTTACCAGAAACGCTATTCTGTATGTATGTATGTATGTCTGTTTATCGGTCGGTATGTCTGTCTGTCCATGTATATTTCTCCCTCCCTCCCCGTCTCTGTTTCTGCCTGCCTGCCTGCCTGCCTGCCTGTCTATCTGTCTTTCGCTCTCTCTTTCTCTCTCTCTCTCTCTCTCTCTCTCTCTCTCTCCTCTCTCTCTCTCTCTCTCTCTCTCTCTCTCTCTCTCTCTCTCTCTCTCTCTCTCTTTTTTTCAGGTAAGAAAGATAGAAAACAGAGGTAATTTTAAAAATCCCGCACTACATTCTAATCTTATGCGAACAAATACATGTAACAGCCACAAAAAATAGTCATATACGTGTGCGTCTTTCCTCTGCCACGATTATCGTCGACCTTTACTGTAATTATTGGATGTAGTACCGATAATTGCTACATGTGGACGCAATGCAAAGAATATCATTTTACCTTGTGTCGACGTATTCCCTACATTCAATCAATAGCAATCCCTACATATGAAATATTGTTCTATGATGTCGACATTATGCAGGCGTTACTACAAACTAATATGAATACAGTATCAGTAACAGGGATATACCAAGGAACAAGCGATAAAATAACCTACTTTCTGTTCCTAAAAAGTTTAAGTTTTGACTTGAAAGGAAATGACTACATCTACATTGCCAAATGCTTATTAGAAGACGAGTTTCATATCTGATAACAATGTTAAATTGTAAAAATATAGATAACACGTAAAAGTTGCTGTAATATATAAGAAATTCGAGATCCGTGTGTTTCAACAGAGACCTAGGGGCGTATGTGTGTGGCTGGAATCCATTCAAGTATGAGGTTAAACAAAATGTGACAAGTGTGCTCATTCAGTACGTTATTTAAGTGACGTCACCGATAAGGAAACAAATTAGTAATAATCAAATGCAGCAGATGTTCGATCCTGAAACATTTATGTTGTATTACATTGTTAAGGAAATATGTTTATGTATGTTTGCACTTCCGAAAACAGGGTTAAATTGAGTATCACTCCCAGTGAAAGAAAAAAATAGAACAAGAGCGTCCCAGGGTTAGTGTTTTGACTGAAGTGCTTATCTCTGTAAAAGTGTTGTCGTTTTGTTTCCCGCGCATATAAAAGGCAATTCTTTGTTTGTATTAAAGTGACATTGTTGAGTTAAAACAAGTGGTTCCGATGTTTAACATTTTGTGAATAGGTCGGTTGTTAGAAATGAACCATGTGATGCAAGGAATTCAAATTTATAATAATCACTTTCATTGACCTGTTCATTGCATATTTCATTTCACGAGAGTTGAACTAGATACAGTAATGATCTCTTTAATTCGCTAAGTGACCTGGCACGTTAACGTTAGAGAAGTCGATGTACATAACCCACTCAACTAGACAACCCTCAGAGCAATCGCAACGTGGTGAGTGTCCCCGTCTTGTGGCAGAGCTTTCGCTGAAATGGAAGGACCGATAATGGATAATTGAGCTTCGCTAAATGACCTATTGACGTTAAATCAAATACCAGATCAAGTTGCTGTGTATTGTCATCTTGAAAAGTTAAAGAGTGGGTTTAAATCTGATAACTTTGTCGTTATTTTTACGACCTGGATAATTTCGTTGTGATGTATGATATTTAGCGATCATCGACTCTTATTGTATTAGGAACATTTGACCTTTCAACCCTCTACATATGGATTGAGTTAAGAGACATTGAAGTTTGCAGTCCTGCGAAGGCACGCCGTGATAGCAGTCTGCAGTTTTACTACTTACAAATAATATATACAGTTCACACGGGACGTACGCTCATCGTAATGTTTATGCCTGTGATTGATGCGTATTTGATCTATACGACAACGCTCCGTTGATTGAACAGACCGGTAAGATTAGGGTGGTACGGCAAGAAAGCATTCCACAAAACCTGAATCACCTTCTATTGATTGTTGGAGTAAAGGACCACATTTTACATATGAATACGATAGGAACACAGGTCAAATAGTGGACAATCGTTAGGTAATACCTGGTGGTACAAAGAACTTGTGTGGGAAAACAACAGTCGACTGGGCGTAGTTTAGAATCTATGAGTTGTCTGTATCTGTGAATATCCTGAAGCTGTTTACAAATAGACGTTTTTGCCGGTGAGAGGTATAGAAGACATTGGAGGACTACACTAACAAGTTGAAATATGTATGGGATTCCTGTAATACAATGGTGCATATTTATGTTCGCCATAGCAGTAGCCGAGGAGTCAACCATAGAACCCGATTTCGTTACCGAGCCAAACAACACAGCGGTGGGTGAGGGACTTACTGCCATTTTAACTTGTTCAGTTATCAACTTGGGAAGCCAATACACTGTTCACTGGCTGAAGGATGGCCTTACTTTCACCAACAACGAAACGGTTTATTACGATTTAAGATTGGCCAATATACCAGAATCGACGAGATATACACTTGTTAGAGAAACGAATGGAGAATACAATTTACAAATCGTACATACTTTCAAAGAGGACGAGGGTATGTATTGGTGCATGATATCTGAAAATGGTCCTGGTCAACTTAAAGCTTCTATACATGCTGAACTGATTGTCGAAACTCCGGTTGAAAATTACCCTCGCTGTGTTCCATATGATTTAAACGACCATTATTATGAAGGTGACACGCTTGAGGTATATTGTATGTTCAAAAACAGTGATCCGTTACCTGTGTTACAGTGGTGGGACTCTAACAGATTGCTGGGCGGGGAACGTTTATACAGTTCCGTTCCCGATATTTCATATCAGTGGCAGTTAAATTCATCAGACAATGGCAAGAGCATTCAATGTGTCGTCAATGAAACCTCGAGCTGTTCCGTTGGACCAGTGGAAGTTTACTATAAACCAAAACAAGTTATTGTCAGTCAAAATGCGGAGGTCATAGTGGGTCAACTTGTCATATTTTCGGTGACATTTTCTTCGAATCCCTCACCGTCATCATACCACTGGTCGGTAAACGGTGTCAACATTTCTCGTAGTTTCTCGAGATTCCATATCAACGGACCTACGTTTACGATCACCAATACGTATCAGTCAGACGATGGCGCTGAAGTGACATGCACTGTGATAAATGTTGTTGGTAATACAACTGCCACCGGAACAATACGTTTACTGCCACTACCATCAACAATAACAACGTCTGTAGAAGCTACCACGACTCCTATCAACGGTAAAGACACTACGTTCTTCGATCCCTCACAACTAGGACGAGGCGTCCAACAAAGTGAAGACTTTCCTGTTATAGTCATTGCTGTTACTGCAGGAGGGGCATCTATATTTTTCATTGCTGTAGTGATTGGTGTAGCTGTATTTGTATCATCTTGTCGAGATAAACGTAAGAAACCTAAGTCAGGAGTGGTACAAGCAGACTCACTTTTCCAGATTAACATGTACAATCGAAACGACGAACAAGACATGCCACCTACGACTCCTTCATTACCCCCGAGAAATTCATTTCAACAAGATGATATCTCGGATACGAGTATCGGTACAGGATATTTCAGTACAAAGCGACGCCTTCACGTCAAAGATATCTTCTCACAAGTGAACGACACAGAGGTGTCAGCAAATAATAAACAGAATGAGGATAACGAACAGAGATGTATAGGATTATCAGATACCGACACAGACTACGTTGTGATAGAAAACCCTAGTTTTACAGAAAACAGTTCTAGTCCTGATCCTGATATTATTCAGGACACACATGACAAATCAGAGATTGAATCAGGCAGTGAGAGTGGTGTCAAAAGACCACCATCTATCGATGACTCTTCAGAAATCCAAATTCCAGATTTTCATTTCATCTCTGATGACAGTACAACAGATGTAGACGATAATTCAAATTGTGGTGACGACAATGAAACAAAAGAAGAAAATGTGGATTCTGAAATGATTTTTGAAAACTTTTCTGTGTCAGAAGGAGATAATTCTAATAATACCAAAAGCAACAACGAAGATGGCGTAGAAGAATTGAAAGATGACAACACGGAAACTTTGCCTTCTGGTACGAGACTTATGTATGTAGATTAATCGTTGTCAACAAGGTCAAATATATAATTCTTGAAACTTCAACTTCAAAACTTACACGAGACCACTCAGACACGTATCATAGCTGGTCTGTGGATGCGACCTTTCCATGTATTGTGTTCTTCATATGTTCCGATAACATAGTTCGGAAACTCGCCAACTTATTATCTTCTCCAGGAACATTATAGGTCGAAAACTGACCTGCAGAGGCGTTTTACAATCGTGACGTTGAGTTCGTAATCTGTTAACAATATTCAGACTTACAAACGTGAAGACATTTAACACGACAATCAATAATACTGCAAGTTTAAGTTTGTGCTCAAGATTTTTATTTAATTTCACATTTTAGAATTTGAACGAGATACGCGCGAAAATTGTCGGTTATTATTTGAACTTGACCTTCAGCTGAATTTGAAATTATGAAATATTAGACATACGTATTTTTATTTAAATATCATTTTGAAAGCAAGGGCTAGTCATGTCACAAGCAAAACGGTAACAATATTCTTGAATCTAACAGGTGGTAAATTCATATATTAGTCATTTCCGCAACACAACCTGGTCGACCGGTCACTGTCAAGGAAGTGTACTAATGGATAATTAGTAACCAAGGGGGTTTAACAATGCACTTTTGTCAAATTTCCTAGATAGTGTCAAATGCCAAACAATAGCTTGTACAACGTGCCAATACCCATCACTGATGAAATTGAGAACTTTACTATTCTCTTTGGTTGGTTTGATTTATTTTAATAGGTGAAGTACAGACTATATCATAATTCGGTACGGGCAAAGTCCTTCTCTGTCATTTATATCGATGGTATGTTGTGTTTAAGTGGGCTTGTTCGCAGAATATAATAATTAAGTCATTCAAATATCTACATGCTATTTTTGTGACATTCATGCAGTTAATAGCTTTGGATATTTAGAATACCATATAAAGAATATATATTTAGAATACTCAAGCACATGAAGTACTAAAATGTAGTTATTTTTCACGTGCACCTAAAGGAAAGTTGAAAGTCACGATTTTTTAAATAGAATATTGACCATTAACTGCCAGTTGTTTTCATAGCGACATGAAAGGTCATTATCACCTGATTTTAGTCTCTAATTCACAAATATACGAGAAATAACATTTTAAGTGACACTGTTTAAATTTGTATTTAAACTCGAATTTCTACATTAACAGGTGTAAAAGAAAGTCACCATTAAGCAGCCATGACAATGGCCAACATCAATATCACGATTGTTTTTCGTGAAAGTTGTACATAAAATATCTCCTATTTTCAATTTGACCTCCCTCTATATAAAACTAGAAGACAATCTCCTTTGTAAAGAAAGGATGGCGATAATATTATACGTTGTTGAGAATCATAGTGATTGCAAGACAGATAGGAAATTCTCTTTAGACGAGTGCACCTAAATCATTACAACATTGGAAACCGAGGTATCAGCTAATTTCGATAGAAACAAACTAAAACTAGTGTTGTAAAATATTGATATAAACTATTGAATGGACGTCACAGTAGGGTAGCATTTCTGATGGCTTCCACGATCTTGCTATGTTCATTTTTACGACCTTCCAGTGTTTATATCATCTTGATTACAGGGTTATTATATCCACACAACGTAGGCACTGCCACTTGTGTAATCTACCACATCGAACATTAGTTTGTGTCGGTCCTAGTAAACTGATGGTTCTGTTTCCACAGTAGTAAGTCAGTGATCGTTATTTTACTGTACTTGTATAATGTAACGCTACCAAGCACATATACACACGTATGTAACGTTCACATAAATAAGAGTTTACGTGTTCTTCCACATACATCCTAGCTTTCTGTGGTTCTTCCAAAATGTTTGAACATAACGCACTATTATTTACCCAAATGTTGCAGATATATTAAATGGCGTGAAGCGAATCTCCTTAAATACAATACTTGGAATGTACTCCATTTCAATCATGTATTTTTATGTGCATCACTTGATGATATGATTTAGTTTACTCCCCCTATCAATATCAACCATAAAATGTCATATTCGTATCGTGTTCTAAAAATACGAATACACTTTTAATACTCGTAAACTAATAAGGCTCTCAATGGTAACTTGATAAGTTACTCACTCTCTCTCTCTCTCTCTCTCTCTCTCTCTCTCTCTCTCTCTCTCTCTCTCTCTCTCTCTCTCTCTCTCTCTCTCTCTCTCTCTCTCTTGCCTTAAAGTGATGATAGAATATTTGCTTTTTTCATATGAAACCATTGTGTCTAAGTTGCAAATGTATATTAACTAGCTTGTTTAAAAGTTAACTGTACATATATGTATAATTTTGGCAATTTCAAATATGTATTACGGCTAATACGTTTATATTCTGAAACAATCATAACATTTACTGTTGTATCACGTAAATCAAACCCAATTACAACTCGCGAAGAAAACGCCGGTGTGCTTGCTTGCTTGCTCAGGACTGAGGATGATGAGACACGTTCCATGCAAAGACATATACAGTATGTGACAGCGTTGATAACTTATCAAAGCATAAACACCACAGGAGCCAAGATCCCACAAGTCTGCAGCTGTTTACTGATAGAATGCTACATGGTATAACAATTGATTACAACTATTAGTGTTACATTATAACTTCCACAGCTATAAACAAACTGATAAAAGTCACCTGATCCTACATCAGATGAAGCCATTGATGTTTTTTTGTATCACTTATATTGCATTTTTGACATATTGGGTGAAAACTTTCCTTAGGTCACTTCATTCAAGCAAACACGCTGGCGTTAATTTCGCGGGTTGTATTATTTCGTCTTAACTTGAACAATCAAAAGTTGTATGACAGGTAGTCACTAATGCTTATTTACATTTATCATGGCGTTATTCTAATGTCACCTTTACTTCATATTGGTATGTAACCATTAAAATAAAATAGCCACATGACATTGCATTGAAATCGATGTTTGGTCAAAGTCTGTTTTTCTACCAACTTGGACTTACTCCAAGTACTTGTATTTTCTTCACTGTCGGTCACGTATCATTGTTAATGATCTATAAGTTTCTCTTCTTGAATGTATAATTTTTCGTGTACGTTCGTCAATTTGTGTGTGTGGATGTGTTTAGAGGGGTATAATGCAAACACACATTTATATAATATTATATATTGTATGTATATATATATATATATATATATATATATATATATATATATATATATATATATATATATATATATATATATATATATATATATATATATATATAACTCGGTGAGTATCAATCTGCTAAAACAGTGCTCTATACCACAGTGGCAGAGCGTAATAGTTTTGGTA